>NW_020526062.1:0-165000 GCF_003368295.1 Carassius auratus
TAATTGTGCAACCAGATTAATTTAATTGTTTAATTTCTACATAGTGAAATTAATTAGATATTTTCATTAATATACAGACAAATAAAGCAAACCCATCATTTTCAACTCTAACTTTATTTTTCTGATCCAAGAGATATTTTGCTCTCCCAAACAAGAGTGCCTGTAATGTAACTCAGAAGTGACCGTTTCTCAAAGACCTCAATACATGGTACACCACACACAATTACGGTCACAATCAGTGAATAGTGTTTGAGTATAAATGGGTCATTTTGAGTAAAAAATGAACTTCAGGCGTCACAAAAATGAATGTCACTAAAACTAACATCAAAAGCAACCATAAAACTGTGTAAATACTGTGTAAACTCTGTGTAAACTTAACATTTTTAATTATTCATGCCCCAGTGCATGATGGGAAATACACTGAAAAAAAAAATATTCATTGAATTTACTAAAAAAAAATTATGGTGGTTTAAGTGGTTGTAATCAATTTATTTTAGCTATATTTAAATAAACAAATTTATTATCACCAAAATATAAAATTAACTTTCAGGAAAATTTGTTCAACTTAATATTTTCAAACTGAATTTAATTAATTCACATGGCTTGGATTTAACACACGTGTAATTCGTTTAAAACCAATTAATATTTATTAATTAAAATCAAAAACTAAATTTAAATGGATTAAACTAGCACAATTGAATTAAGCTTAATTTAATTGGGGCCATAATCATTTTTTTCAGTGTGTCTTAGTTAACTCATAATGATCATTATTAGCTAAAATGAACAAAGCAATTAATCAAATTTAATTCATAATACAGGTTAGACAATAATAATACAGGGCCAAGATTATCACAAATAAACACAAGATTTTGACGCATATCCAAGGGTTGGTGGGCATATGGAGAGCGCACTGCCAGGAGGCATGGGCGCGAACCCTTGCATTTCCTATCAACAGTGGAAACAACTTTAAAAACTCTATCATTTCTGGACATACAACATAATAATACATCATTCGCAACTATACTTTTATTTGTGTAAACTCACAATACAAGAAAACGTTGTGCTTTTGTAGCCTATAATAAAATAAAACAACCAGACACGCTTTCATAATCTCCCTGAAAAAAAAATGCCTAACATTTTTTCCATATTAATTTGTGAATATTTTAAATGTTTAATAAAGGGGCAAAAAGTCATAAACAGAAATCTGAAAATATGTCAATATTTATTTTTTTGCGCAGCATTTGGTATAGCCTACAATTCAAATGTTGGTGTTCACTTAGCGTTTTTTAGAATACAAATGTTATAAGAGCATTATAGGAAATAATATTTTAACAATGTTATCATAAAACATTTTTAGATTATTTAGAAAATGTTATCCTAAATTTAAGGAGAACATTCTGGAAACTTAAATAAAACTACCCGCTAAAAATGTTATAAATAATGTTCCAACAATGTTATCATTAAACATTTTTAGTGTGTTCTTATAGAATTGTATCTATACCTTTAAGGAGAACATTCTGGGAACTTAAATAAAACTACTCAATTGAATGTTATAAGAAGGGCAGGGGGTTTTCAAACTGTGGGTCACAACCCACTTGTGGGTCACAGTATGGACCAAGGTGGGTCGCACAAAGTCACTTGGCTGCAGCTAAATTTGTGTTACAATGACACACACACACACACACACACACACACACACACACACACAGTTCAGTCTAGGGCTGCACAAACGTGACGAGTGGGAACGGTGCGAGGCCGGTGGAGTGGTTGGAATTGAGCGACACCTGCTCGACTCACCGGTCTCGAGAACCACGGAGGAGATTGGAAGGATACAAAAGAGGAGCGTCCGTCTCCCCGGCAACTCACTCCAGCCCACCGCCTCGAGCATCATCCTTCGCCCTGCTCGATGGCACTGCGGATTCACCTCAGCGCTGAGGGATCTTCGGCAGCGCGTCCCACATTCCTCCCGGGAATCGGCACCAGTCTAACACATTAAAAACTTCTCAATCACGGAAGAAGGAAGCGGGAACCGGGAACCCACTTGTCACAACGATATAGCCCACCAACATTAATAAGGACTGCAATATCCCTAGTGTGATTTTCGAATTGCAATTAAGTCCGCCTGCTTTGCGTGTTTTAAAGCGCGGGCGCGCACCAGTTGTAATAACAGTGAAGGTCTCAGAGCAATGCCATTAAATGGTTAAATCGGTCCGCATTATTAAAAGAGAAAAACTTGCTCACTTCAATACACTATATTCTGCATGAGATTGCATACACCAGAAAACAAATGTTACGAAAACTGTTTCAGGTAGGCCATGTTCATTCATTTCTATCGTCCAGTTTGAACTCTGCAAAAAACGTTTCATCGTTTCATCTTTCATCCTGTGATTTTGCCAAAAATTTGCCAAAGTTCAGAAATCTTTTGAAGATATTGCTGAACATTAATTTAACCATTGCTAAAATAAATTTCTGCCTGAACTTAATGTCCCCCAGTTTTTTTATTATTATTATTATTTAAAACGAGACACGTTTATTATTATTTTTTACCTATTTCACAATTATTTTAATCTCCAAACAGTTTCAGATAGTTCTGCTTTGCTTCTTATGCTTTCTAAAAAAAGTGTTTGTTTGTGCTCCGTTCTCGCCGACACACGCAAGGATCATGAATGCATTTTCTGCAACAAAATACAGCAGCGCAGATTACAGTTCACTGGAGTGAGCCTGTTTCATGTTTTATGTACACTACATATTTTAACGTCTGTAAACAAAAATTAAAACTTAAATATTAATAGTGAATTTTTTTCAGGTGTACTCTAAAATAATTGTAATATTATTATTTTTTTCTTTAATACTTAATTTCTGTCATCAAACTTTTTTAAGGAAGATTAGGCTTAAAGTACTATATACCTTTCTTTCCCCTCAAATACTGTGGTGGGTCATGAAATAGATTACACTTGTCTAGGTGGGTCGTGGAATGGAAAAGTTTGGGAACGATTAGGGAATATGTTTTAACAATGTTATCATTAAACATTTTTAGATTTTTTTAGAGAATGTTTTCCTACCTTTTAGGAGAACATTCTGAGAACTAAAATTAAACTACCCACTTAAAACATTATTAGAACATTTTAAGATAATGTTCTCAGAACATTTTTAGAACAAAAAAATTCTAGCTGGGACCGTTCATTTTTCATTTTTCAATTACGGGTTAAAAAAGGAAAAAAAAACAGAATGGACACAAAAACACACGGACATGGCAGCCTATTGCTCCGTACTACGGGAATTGTTTCTTTCTTATTTTATTCATATTTTTTTTATTGAATTACAAAAATACAAATAAATTGAGTATGTTCTCATAAATTATGTTTATCCACATAAGGATGCAAAAACTAAACAAAAAAATAAAGTGAAATAAAAATGAAAGGGCAACACAAACATACTATAAAATTAATTTGCCTGCACCTAGGCTATGTTATCTAATGAAATTCAGAACACCATCAAATCTATTTACACAAAAAAAAATACTTTTTGATTTATTGTACTTTATAAATGACAACAACTTCTAAAAATGCATGAAATGAATGTCTGTTACAATCAAATAAACAATTATAATGTATAATTCATTTAATTTGATGACTTTTATCTATCCTCTTTGGTCTTTTATTTGGCTGAATTTATGGAACTTTTTTACTTTTTAATTTATTTTAGGCTACTTTATAAATTGCTAAAACTATCAATATATTATTTAAGGTATAAGGAATTTCCTTGACATGTCATCCTTCCCATTTTTTTTTTTTTTTTTTTTTTTTTTTTTGAAGGATGAGGATGATCAAGACAATGGGAATGACCAAACAAATACAAAAGACATCCTGAGTAATACGTCCAACAGTGGACCAGACGAAGTGGACAAAGACAGATCCATCAGGACCAGTTTATTTTGTGCTGACATTCAAGAAGTAAATACACATATCACACAAGTCTCACCTTTGGTTAAATACCCTTTTCATTCATTGATGATATTTCACATCCTATTTTCATTTATAACCTGTAGAATGAGGAAGACCTGTCAGATTCTGAATGGAACATGCTTGATTCTGAAGATGAAAATTATGTGGACAGAGAAGACTTGATGGAGGGCAGTACTAGTGGAGAAAACACATCTGAATTATCAGTGGTATGTAGTAAATGGTTCTGTGACACAGTGTTTTTGTTAGTGTAATAGTTCACGTTGACCTGTTTTGCCAAAATACGGAAGTGAATTGACAGACACAAATAAAGTATTCTGCATTACCAACCCATGAAAGCACAAATAAAAACTAATGAGAATTTTGACACCATTATGACATATCATTCCTGGGCAATTCTAAAATTCAAGAATGTACCAAACCCTGTTATTTTTTATTTTTTATACCCTGTTATTTTTGGTTTGCAGCTAGGATATGTTAAAGTGATTTAAAGTGAAAAAAGTAAAGCCATTTTGTGATTATCCAGGGTAAATATTTCTAGGAAATATACCCAAGAAAAGGAAAGAAAATAAGCTGGACTGATATTCCTGATCATTCTGCTGCTCACATTTTTTTTTAATATTTTGTCTCTCTCTCCCTGTAGGGAAATGAAGATATAGCCGTTACTGGTGACAAGCCCTTGTATCCTGGTGCACCTATTTCAAAAGGAGAAAGTGTATTAATGCTGATGTCCTATCTGTTGCGGCACAATTTAACAGGCAAAGCACTTACTCACTTACTGGAAATGTTTAACACAATGTTTCCAGGTCTGATCCCATCTTCACATTACCTTTTCCACAAAGATTTTGGAAGTTCATCTAAATTTGAAGTTCACTTTTATTGTGAAAGTTGTTTAAAATACCTAGGCGTCAGAGGAGACTGTCCCTCTCAGTGTGACACTTGCAATACAGAATTTGATGCCAATGCAAACCTTAAGAATGGATTCTATTTTCTTGTGTTGCCCCTGCATGCACAGATTCAGCAGCTTTTGCAAGAATATGGTGTCAATCTTAACGAAAAAACTAGAACCTGTGGGGTTCTCTCTGACATACAGTCTGGTGAAGAGTATCAAATGTTATGTGACAGTGGAGTTCTTGGAAAAGATGATTTGACGCTAATTTGGAATTGTGATGGCGCACCAGTGTTCAAAAGTTCTAAATGCAGCATTTGGCCAATTCAGTGTCAGGTAATTGAACTGGAACCAGAATTGAGAAAAAGTCAAATTTTGATGTCAGCGTTATGGTTTGGGCCAAGTAAACCATCCATGCTAACATTACTAAAACCATTTGTTAAAGAAGCCTTATCATTAGAGACTGAAGGTATTGACTGGCAAGACACACAGGGAAACCGGCATGTTTCTAAAGTGTTTGTGGTGGTTTGTAGCTCTGATTCAATGGCTCGTCCAATGCTTCGTAACACAAAGCAGTTTAATGGTTTTTATGGTTGTGACTTCTGTTATCACAAAGGTGGTAAATCCTATCCATACGATCAACCTGAACCCGCACTTCGAAATGAAAGAGATCATTTCAGTCATGCAATGTCAGCTTCAGATAATGAGCCAGTATTTGGAGTCAAAGGGCCATCTCCTTTAATGAAGCTTAGTCATTTCCAAATGATAAATGGTTTCATTCCTGAATATCAACACAATGTGTGCCTTGGAGTTACTCGGCAACTGTCCACATTGTGGTTTGATACAGCAAACAGTGAAGCCCCCTGGTACATTGGCAAACAGACGGAAGAGGTTGATATGCGACTTTTAAAAATAAAACCTCCTGTTGAGATAACTAGGACACCAAGATCAGTGAATGAAAGGAAGTTCTGGAAAGCTTCAGAATGGCGAGCATTTCTCCTATTCTATGCTCTCCCTGTACTGAAAGGAATACTCCCTGCCAGATTTTGGAATCATTTGTTTTTACTGGTGTTTGGAATATATACATTACTCCAGGATAAGATCAAGACTAGAAGCGTATTGTTGTCAGAACTGGCTCTTAAAAAATTTGTAATAGAATTTCAAAGAATATATGGGAAAGACCACATGACTTTTAACATACACTTGCTCACACATATCGCACAAAGTGTGAAACAGTGGGGACCATTATGGGCTACGTCAGCCTTTCCATTTGAATCCAATATGGGTACTCTATTAAAGTATTTTAATGGAACACAGAATGTCCCTTCACAAATAGTTAGAAAATTTATGTTGTGGAAAGAATTGCCAGAAAAGGCTAAACATATGAGTGCAAAGGTCCAGTCATTTGTTAAAGAACTTTATTTTAATAAGCGAAGAACAGATAAATGTGAAACATTAAATGATAGTGTCCAGGTTTTTGGGCATCCCCCATTTCAGGAAAACATCACAACTTCTTCTAGGCTTGCAATTTCTAAGTTATGTGGAAATCTAAGTAACTGCTTCTGGTCTTACAGCCGTTTCTTGGTTAATGGAGTTCTGTATCACACTCAAAAATATGATCGACTGAATAAAAGATATAACAGTGCTGCATACTTGAAAGATAGTACATTCTGTTTAATTAATGACTTGGTCATTTTTAAACAAATGTGCGCCCATCAAAGCCCTGCATATTGTGCATGTACCAAACATTGCTGTGCTTTAGTTGAGGTACTTGTTAAATCTAGCAGGCCTTTATGTAAAGATTCACAAATAAATGTAGAGAGTACTTTTGTACATGAGGTTAGGAAGAATGGAAAGATCAGTGCCATCTGGCCTGATATGATAAAAATGAAATGTGTTGTTGTTGAAACAGTTGACAATTTGTACATTGCACCTTTGCCAAATCCATTTGAAAGAGACTAAAAAAGCAGTCATTATTGATATTGTACATAGTACTATAGTGTTGTTTTGCCAATATTTTATGTTTCATAAAAAGACTTGCTTCTTTTCCTATTTGGCTTGATGATTTGTAATGAGATTTAAAATTGTATCTGCTTGTATAGCTATCTGTGTTATTATAGAAGCCAGTATGAATTAATTCTGTTCCAATTCTTACACCTGGGAAGAATTGCCAATAACATCATTAAAAATGTATCTGTCTCTATGTGGGTTAGTATCACTGTGTCAATATCATGTTCAGTTACATGTTTATTTTATTTACTCTATGCTATTCCACCCAAAAGCTTGTTACAATATAAACTTGAACATGTTAGTCTATAAGACAGTGTGTAATATTATGTTAAAAAGTATTAAGTAATAAAGTAATAAGTATAAAATTAATAAGCTACTCAATCAAAATAGTAAACACAATTACAAGCCAAGAATACTTAGAATACTTAATTATACTTTTAAGTATATCTCGAATAGCAAGAAGGCCAAATATACTTAGACTTGTCTGTCAGTATCTGTAAGTCAAGTATACTTAAGTGCAATTTGAAGTATATTTCTGAGAAGTACATCTAAATAGTACATACAAAGTAGACTGAAAGTAAACTCTCTTAATTTTAGTTTAAAAGAAGTATACTAATAGCACACTTGAATAAACTTCTTTTTCATAAGGGTTGGTCCGGCTGAATTTCTCTTTGTAACTTTTGTGCAGCTACCGGCTGGTCTCTGCTGTCTACCTTCACCAGATTTTATTATTTGGATTTTCGTGTTCATCAGGCATGTCTGCATAATTAAGCTAATCCACTTTAAAAATGTAGAAGGTCTTATTATATTAGATCTTAGCCTGTTGGCTTGCGTCTCAAAATTGGCCTTTAGCAGCCCTCAGAGTGGCTTCGTTCTGCACTTGCTTATAGCACGGGGCTATTGGGTTTGTACCCCATAATCATTCAACACAACAGGAGACCGTTCAAAAGGGAATGCTCCCGTTACTAATGTAACCTCAATTCTTAGTAAGATGCAGTCAAGTCAAGTCAAGTCAAGTCATGTCATCCTTATTTATATAGTATTTTCAATAATACAGACTGTGTCAAAGCAGCTTTACAGTATTAAATAGGAAAATAGTGTGTCAATAATGCAGAAGGAAAATAGTAATCACTCAATTGTCAAAGGCAGTTCATCATTGAATTCAGTGATGTTATCGTCCAGCTTAGATTAGTTGAAATAGTGTCTGTGCAATCAAGTCGACAAACAGATGTGCTATAAGGCTGCATGCAAGATGTTGACTATCTCTATTAGTCAAAAGATTCTGATGAAACGGCACAGCTGACTTATATAGCATTTGTTTGTGCAGCTACACAAACATGAACCAATCAGGCTTTAGTTTTCACTGGAGTTTACCCTGTAAGCCTTCAATGCAATGCCTTATCTTAGAGGACCAAGTTTATTTTAGTAACCAGATCATTTTCCTTTTAATAAAAATAAAAGTCATGAGAAATACGAGAAGTGTTTACCACTAGTATGACACAAACAGGACCCAGAAAACTCCAGATAAAGCCTTTATCCATTTTAATCCAGCAGCTGTTTAGAGAGAAAAACAATAAAATAACTGAATTAATTTGTCAGAGATACTATTTCAGGTGCTGACTGGTGAAAATTACAGATTTTAATATTGTGCAAGATGTTGATACGGCCTACCCTATTGGTGTGATTTGAAGCATGGCTGCTGGTTTGAGCAGGTTCTTAGCTAGTCACATGACCAGCATCCATGCTTCAAAACATACCGTCAAATTAACTTAAAAACGACAACAACAACTCACTGTTCACTGCCATAGCCTTCTGGAACCACACCGACAGACACACACACCACAACCAGAGCGAATACATATCCAATCACACACAGGAATCCACTGCTAAGCACCTCCCTATCTTTGGAGCTGATCTGTGATAGGTTCTTCACACAGATGAAGAGCAGCGCAGCTTCAATGAACATCCACACAAAGCCGGAGAGAAAGAGGAAGTGCAGAAGACCCGAGATCATGGCACACAACACCTAGAGACCAGGAGAGATGGTTATGATGATTTTCAGTGAAGCTGTGCTGAGCTGTAGGGCTCGCAGAAGCTGATTTTACCAATTGCGACATGTTCCTGGATCAACAACTTTGTTGACCCTGAAACAACATTGTGATAGACCAATCCCATTTAAAAAACAGTTTATAGTTTCAGTGTTTGGTGCTTGTACATCAGTGTCATTCATCTATCATTTCCTTTGATTTTAGGGATTACTCACTGGTAAGGTTAGGTTTAAGTGTATAGATATGGTCAAGACTACATTTTTGGATTAAAATGTTGTCCCAGGGTCAACAAGATATGTGGACGTGCGTAGTGCTACTTCATCGGTCACTGTGATTTTTCCAAGCAAGACATGTTCCTGGATAAACATCTTTTGTTGATCATGGATCAACATTACTTTCCAAAAAATAGGCTTAATTCAATCACTAACCCTACCCATCTGATTAACAAGGGTGTAGAAGCATCTGACCCTGATCACATCCCTAAAACAGATATTTCCTGAAATGTTGCCCCTCAGTTCTGACAGGTTGATAGGAATGTTGATCCAGGAACATGTTGTACTTGGTGAAATCAGGCATCATTCTCACCTGCTGAGGCCGTATAAGGCTCAAGAACCTCTGTGTGAGCAGGAACAGAAGGTGAGCCAGCAGAAGACTGATGCAGATGTTGATTCGAGCCACATTATTTACTCCAGAACTCCACTGACAAAGGGCAAAGGTCAACAGAGCCAAACTGAAGAACACCAGCCCCACGATCACACACACCAAATTCAACAGATCCAACCGTGAGTCACTCTGAGAAAATGTCAGAATAATGAGTGCCAAATCAGTGCACTTCTACAGTGCTCACTAGAAATGTTCTTGTACCTCTGCTGGGCGGCTGGTTTGCATGATGAGAGCAAATGTTGAGAGGTGAACACAGGAACACACAGTGTAGCTGCTGTTGGTCTTTAAAACAGAACAACCATCTACGATCCACTCGCTGATATTCCAGTACACACAGGACAGAGAACCGCTGGGATCAAAGTCCTGCAAAAACAATCATGAACATTAATGTTATTTAATATTATATTACAGTTTTTCTCAGCTATTTAGAGACTTTTTTCAAAACTTTGCGCACAAACTCAAGAACCACACACAAAAAATGCAAAATGCCTCACATCTCTTGATAAAATGAAGCACTGCATTCAAAATATTAAAAACATATCTCAAAGCAAACATTTGCAATGAACTTTTCCTTAATATTAACTGCTGTCAGTTTTTTGTGTGTTACATTGTGTGTTGTGTATTGTAAAGAGTCAAAGGCAGATAATGTGTACTTCTGCTGTTTGAATGTCAGCTTTCAGAAATCATGTGGCAAGTACAGATTTTGTATGTGAGAAGTAAAAAAAAAGAAATATCATCATATTAAAACACTGAATATTAGAAGTGTCCAGGTGTTCGTCAGCGCTCAGGTTGGACAGAAACACATTCGAGTCTCTCACTCTGATGTGTTTGAGAGTGAAGTTGACTGGTTTGGTGAGCTCAGTGTTGGTGGTTTTGGGAAGAGTAGCTGAGATCACAGTGGACATCATGGTTTTAACCGTGTCAGATGATGTGTTGAAGAAGTCTGGCTTCAGTAGATTCTCCATTGTGTTGTAGCTCATGAAAGCCACTGCAGCTGATCCTGTGAAACAGAAACAGAAGCGTACATGCAATACTACATAAAAACAGTAAAGTAAAGGAGGTTTAGTGGTGATGATACGACACATCTCTATCATTTTTATATTTTTTTAAATCACATAAACATACTTTCTTTGCTGTTCTTGGCGATCCCAATGAGATCGATGTCCATAGAAGAATTTGTTGTGTCAAGTCGAGGGATTTTCTCAAAGGGGACCTGTGGTCCAACCATAAAGACTTGACCCTCTGATTAAATACAAGAAAGCAGATATATTATTCTGTCATTTATATTTGTTTTTCTTTTTTTCTTTTTTTATGAAAGTCCAATTAATTGATGCATTCATTCATTCAATTAGTACAAAAGTAAAAGAGGTAACGTATGTAACCCTGGTTCCTCGAAGGTGTGATCCCTCCAATGTGATGTCTCTGAATATTAGCACAATTACAGTAATTATTAATGTATGTCATCTGAAGGTCAACATTAAATTAAAATAGTTACTGAAGCTCATGTGTTGCTGTCTGACCCACTGCTGCTCTCCAGACTAAATCAAGTCACTGACATCATACTGTATATAATCTCAGTCATCAATGATAGTTTAATCATGCCACCACTTACCCACAGCAGCAAGAGTAAAACTGACACTGTCATTTGTGTCGGTCTGCTTCACTAATGTTGAAATGAGTCTCTCGCTGCTTTTTAACACAAGGTTTCCATAGGAGGCTAGTTCAGCTGGGTTTGCTGATGATGATGACTCTAAAATATTTTCTGAAGCATTGAAGGCCATCATTAAAATGTTTGTCACAGTCTAATGTATTGATTAGAGAAATACAGTTACTGTATATACACATTTCAACAGAGAAATCATTATGTAACATTATTATTTTAATATTTTTCTCTTTAAAGCTCACACTCAAAGGAAGCACTTGAGCTGTAATATTCTCGATCTGCTCAAGAAGGTTTTGTAAACATCCTCCAGAGGTCTGACTCTGAAAACACACAACTGAGCTTTATACAGTAAATAAACCAGACTCTGTGGGCTAACAGAAATTAGCTTGTGCACAAATCAGCTATAGGTAGAGAAACAAACTCCCACTTTATATTAAGTGGCCTTAACTACTATGTACTTACATTTTAATTAATAATTTAGTACAATGTACTTATTGTGTACATACATGTTTTTTACATTGTACTTATATTTAAAAAACAACAACATGCAATTACAACTGTATTTAATTTCTGTAATTACATTTATAATTACACTGTTGACCCATACTTCACACCTTAACCCACCCTTAAACTTACCCATACCTCCAACCCTCTCCCTAACCTTACCCCTATCCCACCTCAATAACAGCAAAAGTGTTTTACAATACAATATGAACACAATAAGTACATTGTACTTATTTTTTATGTAAGTACATAGTAGTTAAGGCCACCTAATATAAAGTGGGACCACAAACTCATATGTTAAATATCTGCCAATGCACATCTTATTACACTGCTCTTTAGACGATTATTGATAGAAGCTTTAGGAACTTACAGTGCATCCTTCTTGCAGTGTTATATTTATTACTGCAATGACAGAATAAAGACAGATAATAAAGCAAAACAGCAAAAGAAAAAAAAATTGTGAATTATTTTTTAAAAAATAAAACAAGGGTCATAAATAACAAATGCATCTGAGTGTGGGGAACAAACTGAAACTGCATGTGAAACTAAATTCTAAAAGTGACTAATATGTCAAACAATCTTCTCAAAGTCAACCACACAGAAACTGAGAAAACATAATTCCTCCTAATATCCACAAATGTTTTATTTGAAGGAGGTCGCCTTTCAATGCTATTAATGCTGCTAACATCTGAAAGTGTGGATGAATAGTAAATTAAATTTCTCTTTTATTCCTCATCTTTATCTAGAGACACAAACACCGATCTATAGTATAGTTCTACAGATCCACAAACATTCAGTCAAAACTCAGAAAACAGAGGAATCAATAAATCCGACTAGTTTACCAGCTGAGCTCGTCTCTGGTGCGACTGTAGTAATGCTGCTGATGTTAGGAGGGACTGAAACAATATTGACTGATGAATACCAGTGAACAAAGACACAAATAAAACAAAGAGCTTGAGTGAATATAATTACCTGCACAGTATGCAAAATGACAGCCATATGGACGAACCAACTCATAGACATAATAATTGTCCCGGCAGGCTATGACTCTAATGTTATGCGTATGAAAGCAGCAGTTATTGCTCCAGGAAGTGCAGACTTGCATAGAGACGATTCCATCCTTATATATTGGGTATCTACCATTAATCCACATTGGGAGATTTGTGCCACAGCTATAGGTGTCAACACATGTGTCTGGGATATGAGTGCTAATGTTGTTAATGAAGAACCGATACCAGCCGCTCCAGGTGACATCCTGGTCACAATATATGACAGAAGCATATCGATTACTGCTAACTCTCCAGGGATCGTCCAGCACACTGTAGCTGTAGCAGGGGTCAGAGACCTCAGCTGAAATGAAAATAATGACCTCTTTTTATTTAGCATTTACAAAACTAATCTTGAGTTATAGCCTATAGTTCATGAACATTACTAGCAGCCCTTCACATACAGTATCCTTCAGAAATACACACAGTATTAGTATATAATTTATATTATCAGATCTTCACATTTACAGTTACATACCAGCTGTGACTGGCACTTGTGTGACAGTCATACAGGACAAGATGTCTGGGAAAAATATAATGAAGACAAATTAATGCATGTTTCATAGCGGACAACAGACCAAACACATAAAACTAAAACAACATAAAAACTGCCATATCAGGCGTTTACTTAAAGGGACAGATTGAATTTTACTTTAGCCATTTTCCTGAAATTATGACATGTGTCAGTGTCTAAATATATATACCCAACTCTATATCACACAAGTCTGGATGATTAGAAAATGAAGCTATCACAATATTTCAACATCACAACTTGAGAATATTTCGGAGCTTTATAGCTTTGGTTTTCAACTACAGCGGTTATATAGAAAAGAATGATCAAGATATTCTTCCATGAAAGAAAAAAAAATCAACTCTTGGCTGTTTATCACATTAATAGCAGCAATACATTATTAAAGACTGCCTGTGGTGAACAGTAAATGAAGTCAGGAATAGAGTTACATTCAGCCATTAAGGCAAGAAGAAGAAAAAACTCAAAAAGCTCATATTTTTCATATATTTTAAACGAATCAGAGCAAACAGAGTAGGAGTCCACTAGCTGTCAGTGAATGAATTGACTGCTGTCTGTTCACTAATGGAGGAAGATGAAAAAGAGATGACCAGAATAATATGTTAAGTCAAACATTAAACTTAATTAGTATAAGTTATAAGTTAAATATATAAGATCCCAAACAAGATCAACATACAGAAGTACATACAGAAGGCTGATCAAGACACGTGAAGTTGTAAATACATTTTTAACAAAAAAAAGCAACTAGCGAAACTCATGGTTTATACTTACACAGCATCACAGAGATCGGCACTCTTAAAAAACCTGTAAAAAGAAATACAATCCTACATGCATCATGTGACCACAGTTTTTCTTATAAATGTTTCAGGTCAGTGTAAACCAACCTTCACATACTAATCATGACAATCAATCAGTCGATACTAACATGCATGCATACACACACACTCACCTGTGTGAAAGAAAGCCATTGTCTGTTTGACAGTCAGTGTATTTATCTAGTGTATCATCTGTTCAGACGGGGGAAAAAAACAACAAACAGCTTTGCAGTTGATTTCAGGTTATGTGTGTGTGTGTGTGTGTGTGTGTGGAGCATTTCCACTGCATTTATTAATTTAAATTATAGAAATCATTTATAATTGCAGAGAGTATGAATCATTTATTGGCGGAGCATGAAGAAATAAAGAATGACGTGATTTAGAGAAGTAAAGCATGTTAATCAGGTTACTTTTCCTAAGTACCTAGTAAAGTAACACATTGCATTTAAATGTACAATGTTCCTTTTTCAAATGTGTAATGCAAGTAACACTGATATTTCTCCTGTCCCCATATAGAAAGAAATCTTTCAGCCTGAGGCTTATTAATTATTAATTTTACTTTTGATGTGAAACACACACACACACACACACCCAGCCCAGGTGAACAACGATAACAAAAAAATCTAATATAATACATCATCTTCCATTAAAAAAGTAACTACATAGCTGAATAAGTTACTTTTTTTATGGGATCAATGCAATATTATGATACATTTAAAAGTAACTTTCCACAACACTGAATATTACAGGTGAGTGGCAGAAGTGATCGTATATGAATCATCTTAGAATAAAAATGTAAAGGTCAAAGGGCTTACAGTAAGATCCCAAACCACACAACTGTAACTACACACAAATCACAGTCCATGAACACATATCAGCACATGCTGCAGTGTCTGAATCACATCACAACCATGAAGATCTTACCTGATGTGAGCTGATATACAGTGATCCTCATCTGACACAAAAGTGTTCAAATATCTGTTTTGAAATGCTTATAGAGAGGTTATCAGCTCATCCTTCTGAAAAGGAAATATGAGCCAGAGTCCACTGTTTCCTTCTCAAATTCAAATACAAATAAATGCAGTTCCTTGTCAGTGAATTTACATATACTATTTTTGCTTTCTAGCAGGAATATTATACTTGAATATTTAATAGTATCCCCTTCATGTAATCATAAGTCATTCTTATCAGGTTTGGTCAGTTTTAAGCAGAGGACTCCAGCTGCTGAATACTGATCATTAATTTAGTGTTTTTTCCTCAGCTCTACACGACCTGTCATTACTAATCCCAGCATTGACTTCTTCTTCATTGATAAGATGGATATTTTAAGTCTCATCCATGTTCTTACCTTGATTACAACAGAATAGTAGATGCAATAAAGGCAAAGGCAACATAACCTAGAGACAGTAATGTAATCATTATATATAAGTATCTTTATATTAGTTCATGCTAAATAACATCTAAACTTTCACAAAACAATTCTCAACCATCCAAGCAGACTCTAGTCTGGTCACACACGAGACGATATTAAAATGTTAACCAAATTTAAAACTGGGAGACGACAGACATAAAGACCGTTTTAACCTATTTTAGACGTATAATCCTCTGAACACGCAAATTAGATGATTCGACCAGACAGAGAACTAATACTTACTGTATTCAAAACAAAAAGTCTAAAGGATAAGTAATGCTGAAACTAGAAATTCATGTTGATTTCCTCTAGCAAAACTATTAGGAAAAAGTTGGGTAACACTTTAAAATAATGGTCCGTTGTTAATAAGTAACTACGCAGGAAGTAATAGGTAGTACTACATTAACACTTAACTTAATACTATTAACTAATATAGAAGCAAGATTAACTAAGCAGTAAGTAATAGCTCATTTAGGACATAGGTAGTTCCTTATTAGGTATTTGATAATTACTAAAGAAAAATATTGTCATTGAGAACTACTTTGGAACTATGGCCAACTAATGAAGAATAACCAATTAATTACTAATCACAACAGCTACGTCTATAAAGTGAACAAATAGCTTCTTTATGGAAACGTATATATATATATATATATATATATATATATATATATATATATATATATATATATATATGGATATATATATATATATATATATATAGATATAGATATAGATATAGATATATAGCCTATCCATATGATATATTTAATGAGCTCCATTAAGTTCAATGTCTCCAACTCTAATAACTTTAACGTTAGTGATATTATGCTGGGGAGGGCTTCTCTTTAGGAAGTGACAATAAATGATGTTGTCTTGTCAAAACATATCTGCATCCTTCATGAAAACATTGACTGCATTTATAGTGTTAAGCACAAAACAACATCTTCCAGATTACAATGTCTGGTAGAATATCACTAGTTCCTCACAGAAATATATGGCTGTACAGTATGTGTCAGATAATTTTATTGTAAATTACTTGTGAAATCCATGACTCATTACTCGAGTGTTCAACGTGATCTCATGAGAATACGTGTGTATTTTTACATTAAATGTGGTTCTATCACACGTATATTTACTTACGTTTTCATGCACATAGAAACGTACAATTTATACGTATTTATAGCAGTAAAACGTACAAATACTTACGTGTAGCAGCTAAAAAAACGTAAATATTCTAACGTAAAGTGTGAATGTATAAGATTTCCCATTTATTAATATTAAAATCGTGGCTTTAATGATTTAAATCTGTTGTATTTAATTGTCATATCAATACATGTTTTTATTCAATTTATTGTTTACTCGTCTATTTAATAGGAACTAACATTTCTGTGCATGCTGCAAACCATAGATACACACAAAAGCACAGCATACAATCACAAATCACATCCATTTTATTTGTTTGCTGTACTGCATATCTTTAGAATCCAGATGTTTGCAAGGAACATATCCAAATTCAGCCCTTTATCAATGGATCTTCATATTCATTCTCAGCTACAGCGTCCGTCACAGTCAAAGCACGCGCTCGTTATGATTCGAATTTGAAAATAGCGCCAGTGCGCCACGTTACGACATGGTTTACGGCACTGATATCGAACGCTCATTGGTCCTCATCCAATTCGTCACAGATTGCGACATGTCGTGTTTCAGTTTATGACATTTGAGTACTGCACCAGTGCGCCTTCACGGAGAGAAGACAGATACATAATTTCATGGATTAATAAATTAAATTCTGCTTTGTACCCTATAAAAACTATTACCTCCATATAGAGGACTGCGACTGGAACTCATTATCATTTGAACTACTTTTGGTACCACTTTTGATATTTTCGCAAAAAATAAATGATTAACGTTACGTTTGTTTGTGTTATTTGTGTTGTCTTGTTGTCTTTAAAATAAAAAATCTTTCACTTTAATGTGAAATCTTTCATTTTAAAATAATGGTCCAGATAACTAGTAGTTCATGCGGACTGACAAGATAACACTTGAGTAATGAGTCATGGATTTCACAAGTAATTTACAATAAAATTATCTGACACATACTGTACAGCCATATATTTCTGTGAGGAACTAGTGATATTCTACCAGACACATTGTAATCTGGAAGATGTTGTTTTGTGCTTAACACTATAAATGCAGTCAATGTTTTCATGAGGGATGCAAAGATGTTTTGACAAGAGAACATCATTATTTATTGTCACTTCCTAAAGAAAAGCCCTCCCCAGCATAATATCACTAACGTTAAAGTTATTAGAGTTGGAGACATTGAACTTAATGGAGCTCATAAAATATATCATATGGATAGGCTATATATCTATATATTTGTTCACTTTATAGACGTAGCTGTTGTGATTAGTAATTAATTGGTTATTCTTCATTAGTTGGCCATAGTTCCAAAGTAGTTCTCAATGACAATATTTTTCTTTAGTAATTATCAAATACCTAATAAGGAACTACCTATGTCCTAAATGAGCTATTACTTACTGCTTAGTTAATCTTGCTTCTATATTAGTTAATAGTATTAAGTTAAGTGTTAATGTAGTACTACCTATTACTTCCTGCGTAGTTACTTATTAACAACGGACCATTATTTTAAAGTTTTACCAAAAGTTGTTTGGGTATCATAAAGTTTCTTTATTTTTATTTTATTTTTTAAAATATTTGCATGCTGTAACTCAAGAAATATTAAAGTTGTCTTAATATGATATTAGATACAGTTTCCTTTAGAAACTTTTCTTGTGGAATCTTCATTTGGAAGGCGCTGAATGGATTAATCCCAGGGATATTGGGATCTCAGAGTAGCTCCATGTCCAAATGGTTGTATTCTACCCATTTTCAGTGGTTAAAATCTAAATGTGGTTTTGAGTTTATCTAGTCATCACTATTGTCACGGTCAAATATGCGAATAATAACAGTAACTCTTGGTTAAGCACAAACAGTGTGAAACATAACATAATATTTTCCAGGATCCCTGGGATTTGAAATGTATAATTTCAAACGAACTAGTTCAAATGGAAAACAATATTCTCAGGTCATGTAATCTGTAACAAGCATACTGGTGCCTCATTAGTGTGGGGATAAATCAGTGTCAGCATTAATTTATCAGTAAATTATTAAAATGTAATCGTTACTGACATTTCTCCTGTCCCTGTATTGAAAGAAACCAGCAGAGGCACCTCCTTCGGTCTGAGGCTTATTAATTATCACTTTTGGTGTGAATGGAAAAGATAAATAAAAGTACAAAAAAACACACCCAGCCCAGGTGACGAAAGGTAAAGCAAAATGTATGTACTGTAATGCATTACCTTCCATTAAAAAGTAACTACATAACTTAATTAGTTACTTTTTATGGAGTAATGCAATATTATAATTTTATAAGTATCTTACAGTAAGGGCTTACATTAAGATCCCAAACCACACAACTGTAACTACACACAAATCACAGTCCATGAACACATATCAGCACATGCTGCAGTGTCTGAATCACATCACAACCATGAAGATCTCACCTGATATGAGCTGATATACAGTGATCTTCATCTGACACAACTGACCGTTAAATGCTTATAGAGAGGTCATCAGCTCATCGTTCTGAAGAGGAAATATGAGCCTGAGGCCACTGCTTCCTTCTCGAATTCAAATACAAATACAAATTAATGCATGGAAAACTCACAAATGCAGTTCCTTATCAGTGCATTTTCATAAAAAAACTTTAGCTTTATAGCAGGAATATTATGTAATATAGCCTATTTATGGAAATAATTTGTATATGTAATATGGTTATTATTTATCTTGTTGGCATATATAACAGTTATCTGTATACTTTTTAAAACACTATGACAAGTTAATGTTGAATTTATTATCATTATATATATATATATATATATATATATATATATATATATATATATATATTATAACGCTCTGGTTAAGACCTTTTCACGTGATAACTACTGCACCTTTCTGTGTGCACTAGCTGTTTTTTCGTTCGCTGCCCATTACATATGGTGTAAAGATTCTGTAAATTTAACAGTTGAGCTCTGATGAAGTTTACTTTATTTTTATATTGTTATGTAATACAGACAGAAGTTCCTCTGGCATGTTTTTCATTAGATTCTAGGTGGATGCTTTCCCTGTTGAACGATTGGCTAAGAGACAGCAAAACAAAACTTTATGAACAATGTTCTCAAATAAATAACACTGGAACATCAGATAACATAAACACAGATTTCCTCAAATTGTGTGGGGTATGGCTGTTTTAGCTTTGCTGTAACCTGAACAAAGAACTAGATCTTTTTTTTTTTTTTCTCTACAGTTCCTCCAGTGTTTCTTAGAAAAGAAAAAAAAAAACACGCTTGTCATACGGTGCCTGTAAGATGACTTGTTCAGTTTACTTAGTTTTGTCATGGCCACGACATAACTCGTGGGCACGTGATAATATGTCGTGGCCACGAGATCATTTTGTCGAGGAAACAACATCCATTTCTCGTGGCCACGACTTCTTATGTTGAGGGAACGATATGTTTTTTCTCATGGCCACGAGTTTAATGTGTACACAAACCTGCGTGACCATAGCAACCCGGGATTATCATAAAAATGGATTCATTCATATTTTATCTTGAATTGAGTAATTATTATATTAACCGTATCCTTTGGCTACCGGGCTGTATAACATGCGATCGTCAGCATTCAAATGAAGCATTATCATAAATGAATATGACAAAGTGTATAATAAAATATACAAACTTTTTTTATCCATCCTACAGTCTTGTCAGTCCATTAACTGATAGTATTTCCCACGTAATATGTGTACATTATTATTATTATTATTATTATTATTATTATTATTATTATTGGTTATATTTTTTACATTTTGTTTATATTCATTTTTTTGCTTCAATTTCGATCTCTTTACTTAACATTCTGAATACTTTTGTAAATAATAGTGTACTGTAAATGTTCGACATTAACATAAAATGTCATAAATGCATAAAATGTAAATGCATACATTTTATATGTATAAATAATATAATAATTTCTTAATTCAAATTAAAATATGAATGAATCCATCTCTGATAATCCCAGGTTGCTATGGTCACGCAGGTTTGTTTACACATTAAACTCGTGGCCATGAGAAAAACATGTCGTTCCCTCAACATAAGAAGTCGTGGCCATGAGAAATGGTTGTTGTTCCCTCGACAAAATGATCTCGTGGCCACGACATATTATCACGTGCCCACGAGTTATTGTGGCCACAACAAAATTAAGTAAACCGAACAATCACTTTACGGGCACCATAATATATATATATATATATATATATATATATATATAAATAAATCAAGCTGAAATGCAATATAAAACACACTGACTACAAGAAGAAGAAAAAACTAGACCAAAGATTCATGATTGTTTTTCCTACACAGTGATACCCCCACAACCACACACACAGACACACACACACACACACCACAATCACATTCACTGACACACAACACACACTGATGCATTTCTTCTGCTATTCTGAGTTCTCTGTAACAATAATAACAACTGTTATCTGATAAACACAGTACATAAAAGAGATAAATGCCTTCATGAATTAAAAGCTGTAAAAAAAAAGAAAACTGTAGCTCCAAAAACCACAGCAACACATTGCTCAACACCTGTTTGTCAGTATGCACTGAAAAGCTGTTCACTGACGACCATCATATGCAGTGACTAAAAGCTGGCTGACATCACTTGATTCAACGTGTAGCTATGATGAGAATCTCTGAAATTATTATTATACATAAGTTAAGACAAATAACTTGTTTGTATTGTTTACATTTTTTTTACTATTTATTTATTTATTTTTCAAAAAAAGTAAAGCATGTGAACACCTGATCTTTCATGTTCCTGTGTCCACTTAATTTTTATATTAATGCAACTCCACAAGCATTAATATAAAGTTGATCTTTCAGTAGCCGTTAACAGCTTCCAGTCATCTAAGGTTTTCTAACAGATGAGGTCTGGGCTTCACTCCTGCCTCAGCGCAGCAGCATAATGAACTTCTGAAATAAAATTGAGTCTAAGAGTATTGTGCGTTCAATGGATGGGGCTGTCTGGTTACAGTAACAGAAAAGGAAGTATCCTCACAATTGTATTCCTTCTTAGAGAAAAATGGTATATGTGAGGATTTCCAGTCAGGATTTAGACCGTATCATAGTACTGAGACTGCTCTCCTTAGAGTTACAAATGATCTGCTCTCATCATCTGATCGTGGGTGTATCTCTCTATTAGTTCTATTGGATCTTAGTGCTGCGTTTGACACAATTGACCACAAGATTCTTTTGCATAGACTTGAACACTTTGTTGGCATCAGTGGAAGTGCATTAGCATGGTTTAAATCTTTCTTATATGACCGCCATCAGTTCGTAGCAGTGAATGAAGATGTATCATATCGATCACAAGTGCAGTATGGAGTACCTCAAGGCTCAGTACTAGGGCCGCTACTCTTCACGCTTTATATGTTACCCTTGGGAGATATCATCAGGAAACATGGTGTTAGCTTTCACTGTTATGCTGATGATACTCAGGTCTATATTTCTTCGCAGCCCAGTGAAACACACCAATTTGAAAAACTAATGGAATGCATAGTCGATAAAAAACTGGATGACGAGTAATTTCTTACTGCTAAATTCTGAAAAAACAGATGTGTTAATTATAGGGCCTAAAAACTCTGCTTGTAATAACCTAGAACACTGTCTAAGACTTGATGGTTTCTCTGTCAATTCTTCATCATCAGTTAGGAACCTAGGTGTGCTATTTGATCACAATCTTTCCTTAGAAAGCCACGTTTCTAGCATTTGTAAAACTGCATTTTTCCAAACTCAAACTCTGGAATAACCTACCAAACATTGTTCGGGAGGCAGAAACACTCTTGCAGTTTAAATCTAGATTAAAGACCCATCTCTTTAACCTGGCTTGCACATAACATACTCATGTGCTTTCAATATCCAAATAAATAATTTTTAGGCTGCATTAATTAGGTAAACCGGGAACACTTCCCATAACACCCGATGTACTTTCTACATCATTAGAAGAATGGCATCTACGCTAATATTAGTCTGTTTCTCTCTTGTTCCGAGGTCACCGTGGCCACCAGATCCAGTCTGTGTCCAGATCAGAGGGTCACTGCAGTCACCCGGATCCAGTACGTATCCAGACCAGATGGTGGATCAGCACCTAGAAAGGACACATCCCTGAAAGACAGCGGAGACCAGGACAACTAGAGCCCAGATACAGATCCCCTGTAAAGACCTTGTCTCAGAGGAGCACCAGGACAAGACCACAGGAAACAGATGATTCTTCTGCACAATCTGACTTTGCTGCAGCCTGAAATTGAACTACTGGTTTCGTCTGGTCAGAGGAGAACTGACCCCCAACTGAGCCTGGTTTCTCCCAAGGTTTTTTCCTCCATTCTGTCACCGATGGAGTTTCGGTTCCTTGCCGCTGTCGCCTCTGGCTTGCTTAGTTGGGGTCACTTCATCTACAGCGATATCATTGACTTGATTGCAAATAAATGCACAGACACTATTTAAACTGAACAGAGATGACATCACTGAATTCAATGATGAACTGCCTTTAACTATCATTTTGCATTATTGAGACACTGTTTTCCTAATGAATGTTGTTAAACGGACACTAAGTAGGAATTACTCCCATCTAGTGGTGAAATTGTATTTTGCATTCAAACTAATTTTGCTCTCCAGCGCCTCGCTTTTTCAAATGCGCGTTGCATCTACGGTAGGCGATATGTACCAAAAAGCTTTGACGGGATGTCTTCTAATAGCACTTCGTCGAGTTTTCCTTCAGGTGAACAGGTGTGTTATTTCAAACAAACTGCAACATGACAACTAACAAACGAATGTTACAGTATGAATTACTGACTGTGGAAAACATGAAATATTATAATTAGTAGTTATGTCTTCTTTATTCGTTATATTTTCTGAATAATGTGCATTGTTAGATATAAAAAAAATATTGTAATATAGATTGTAACACTGACTTACCTGTCGAGAAGAAAACTGGCCACTTCAGCGTCTCTTTTGAAATCTTTATCCAGCATTAGCTCTTTCCACCTAGAAAAAGCTTCCCCGACATTAACTCTTGTTTTCTGTAATCTACGGTCACGTTTCCTTTTACGTTCTATTTTTGACTGTTTTGGCGACGATGTTTTCTTCTCCTGTGGCGCGGCATATGTATGGTCCATAATAAGAATGCAATCCAGACTTTTAAACTTGCCGGTGCAGTTTCAAGCACCTCTCACTGCTCTGCACCTGCGTTTCTGGCTCTGACCGAAAGCGCGCTGTGGAAACGCGTTGGCTTAGTACTTTTTGTCCCTCTCTGCTATTATAGTTTTGCAAGATGGCAGAACTACATGGAAGCCTCCGTCGACCTACCCGTCCCATGTATATAAAGATAATAAATTCTTCATTTACGAGGATTAGTTTAAACATTGGCATAGGTATTTGTACACCATTGAGGGCATATTTATGAATAAAAATATTGATTTTAGATAATAAAATACCTAAAAAGTTACTTATTGTCCCTTTAAGTTGCTTTGACACAATGTATTTTGTTTAAAGCGCTATATAAATAAAGGTGACTTGACTTGACTGGCTTGAAAAGCTCATGTAAACTGGTCTTGACTTGGTTTTTCCAAGAACCTTTCCACCTTGCCCAACGTGGATCATATCTGAAGCATTCATAACCGAAATCAAAGGTTTATACTGTAAATATGTCCTCATCTAAAACAAACTAATGTGATGTTGCTGGTTATGTGTTAAAGGATATACTGTATGGTTCATGTATTCACACTTATGTCATTACAAACCAGTATGTCTTCTTTCTTCTAGTAGAGTGTAACCTGTTCAAATTGCAATAATTCTGGGCAAACTATTTTAGGGGGTGGATTCATGTTCATTGGTTACATATGTTTTTCTGGTAAAGCCCTATTAACTTACAAATAAAATAAAATACAATGATATTCTTCTGAGAACCATATAAAATAAGTTTTATTAATTTTCTAATTTTTACATGATTACATTGTTGGAGCATAAGATAGAAATGGAGATTTATTTAATATATATATATATATATATATATATATATAACAGTAATTTTTAGGTTCAAGTCTATTTTGTTCCTGATACAATCAATGTACGTATTTATTGTCATATTAATGTGTCTTGGGGCAACGTGTACTAACAAAATATATATATATATTTTTCACTCTCTAGATAAGAACAATAACGAGAGCAATAACATGAAAACATTTTCATATGACATATCATATTCATAGAAATATTGATATATACAATCTTTTCCTATTACTCATTATGTTTACCTAAAATGCCTGATACGCATGAAGTATGTCCTGGTGTCCTCTACATACAGTGGAGCTGTATATGAAACTCAGAACAAAGCCATATTCTGCTTTGAAACCTACTAAAGTTGTACTGAGACGAGGAAAACATATAGTCTGAAAATAGTCTGATTTAAATGATAATTACAAAATATTATCATATTTCTATCACACAACTTAATTTTGTCATGCACTCAATGTCTGTCATATTTAAAGGCCAAATTTATGCTCTATGTCCAAGAATCAGACCCTTTCTTCGACTTCCTTTCTTCACATTGCAGTAGACTAATAGTAACATGATCAATTATTTTATGTCTTGTCATTATTGCTGTTTGGGTTATTTAGAATTATTCATTCTCTGTTCACTTCTGTTAAACTTTCATTTTCTCATAAAGCCCCTCCCCTTCTGATAAGATATAAAATGAGCACTCAAACTGAAACATTTCATTCACCTCCTGATCAAAGATGGATATTCAAATCTCAGCTTTTCTTCTGTTCGTTCTTTTCACTGCAGGTACAAAGACAGATCATGCTTTTACTGTTATTGGGTTCAAATACAGATCATTGATGTCTCTCTCTGTTTTATTACTGAAGGACACTCTCTCAGCTGCTATCAGTGCAGGAATGATACGAGTTCTTGTGCGGATCCTGGGAATATAACATGTCCCAGTGGATATTCCAAGTGCATGAATGTAACAACAGTATGGAAAGTTGGTAAGTCTAATATGATTTATTGAAATATTGTTATATTTGACTGATACAGATGCTGGTATTATTTAATTCTGTTGAAACAATGGTAATGTAAATTCTCACAGAACTGCTAATTGTTTTTATATATTTTACAGAATATTCTATATAGATATCTGCTATTTAATTTTTTTATTGCTATAAAAAAATTATATATATATATATATATATATATATTTTTTTTTTTTTTTTTTTAAGCTTTCTACTTGTACATATTTAAAAAATTATATATTTCCATCAAAATAATGAGCAGTTGAACTGGACTTTTCTGTATTATTCATGTGTTTTAGGTTCAACTAAAGTGAATGGTAGATATTGTGCTGGTAACTGTACAAGTGGGTCGATGAACAACGGGTTTGCACAGGTTTCTTATTCCTGCTGTGACACTGACCTTTGTAACGTCACATATGCTCCAGGTATTATACTTTATACTGACCACAGAATCAATATGTTAGATTAAAACTAATTTTACTTCCATATGACATTTAGTAAGGAATAAAATGCAGAGTGCAACTTGATTTTCTACCAGTTGATGGAGCAGCTAAAGGTGTTGTTTCATTAGATATCATATTTAGAACGAAAAATAAAAGAACAGTCTTGTTTCCCTCCTGTAGATCTCAACACTAACACTACCAATGGAAAGAAATGTTACTATTGTGATGCTCAGAACTGCTCAAACACAGTTAACTGTTCAGGGAGTGAAGACTATTGCATTTCAATGACAGGTGAGAATCAAGATTCAAGTTGTTATTTAGTTTCTCCATTATTTATTTTAAATGTCCGATACCGATTGCTATCTTAGACTAACATCTGTTTTCTTTCTTTTCATCAGTGAATTACAACAAACCATGGCTTCTAAAAGGCTGTGTCTCTAAATCTATTTGTGATTATGCCAACATATCTTTTAGTAGTGTTTATGGCATCTCATGTTGTGAGGGGGACTTGTGTAATTACGTTTATAATGTCACCCAGAACATCACCCAGAACGTCACACAGAATGTCATCCAGAATGATATACAGAACATCATTCAAAACATCATCCAGAACTCAATCCAGAACGTCCCCCAGAGCGTCACTCAGAGCGTCCCCCAGAATGTCACTCAAAACGCCACTCAGACTGTCCCCCAGAGCGTCACTCAGAGCGTCCCCCAGAATGTCACTCAAAACGTCACTCAGAGCATCACTCAGGGCGACACTCAGAGCGTCCCCCAGAATGTCACTCAAAACGTCACTCAGGGCGTCACTCAGAGCGTCACTCAGAAAGTCCCCCAGAGTAGTAACAGTGCTACGAGTATCACCCAGGGCTTCATGTTATTATTGATTGTTAACTTAATTAAGTAAAAAATCAATAATAAAACAAGAAGCAAATTTTGAGCAGTAGGATAAATAGAGACTTTTACTATTACTAACAGATAACTATTGTCTGTTGTTGATTGGTAGACGCATCTTTTCTTATGACGTGTGTGCATGAAAAAAAAAACATTTTGGAAAGTGAAAAAACAGTTTTGAATGCATTGTTTGCTGTTGCTAGATTTGTATGTTAGTGTGTGTGTGTGTTTGGTTTTGTGTCTAGCATTATGGGACAATTGTATGGAGCTAATTTTGTGCCAACATTCATCAAACAAATCCAGCATTTTGCAAATAAACACAATTTGTTTTTTAAAGGCACAATATGTAATTTTTCTGCTTTAAAAATAGCAGAAATCAGTATATCTCTGTTATATATATTTTTTAGTTGTGTACTTACATCATCCCGACAGTTTCCACGAACTTTCAAATCCGGAGAAAATTATAGTTTAATTAGAAAACACGGCACGTTTCTTTATTTCCGTTTTGTCGCCCGTCTATGGCGTCATATAAACTTTGACCCCTCTAGTTTATCTAACTTCCTGCGGAACCGCCAAATACAAAGGTGAACAGAAACAAAGACGAAACGAAGAAGAAAAAGTAGTAGCCTTGATTGAGACTATTATATTTTATATTTATATTCGTATTTAAACCTCAATCAATAACTTAGTTATGGATCATGATTATGCTTTGCCTGCACGTTCTGTGAAGCGTAAACGCACGGGTGAAATAAATGACCCGAGATGGTTTTGGGACAAGAGAAGCTACAAGACACGGGTAAATATTGGAGTTGCATTTCCGAGAGCTTTGTGACAAGCTGAAACTACAGAGAGATGCCGAACTCGCTTGCATTCTGATAAACAGGTATGCATCCATTCAGCTAACTTTATCTATCCGTATATTTTGTGAAACGATATGATGTCTTGTGGAAAACGCAGATGGACTAGCTCTCATGTAAATCTACATTTGTTCTATATCTAGCTGAATAAAGTAGCTTCAAATGCAGTTCTCTAACTTGTTCGATATCATATTTTAACGTAATTATAATTATTAACGAAAGGCGGTCGTGTTTTTTAACATATATTACTACTAGCTAGATGGAATATTTATTTGATAGGGGTCTCATAATTCATATAGACGGTTTCATAGGGCGAATGCGCCTGGACCAAAGTTAACTTCCGGTCTGTGTTGTGTATATCGTTCTGGCTGCAGAGCCTTCTACAAATGCAGTTAAAGGCAAGGTGGTGAGTAGACTGAAGTTGGGCTTAGGTGGTTGTGGTGTGGGATGTGTTTCCCATACATTTATTTGTTTTTGGAGACTCACCACAATTTTAAAACTGATTTTTTTTTTTAAAGGCTTAATTGAGTAACGTTAAGTACTGCACGTTTAATAATAATAATTCCTTACATTTATATGTTTAAATATCAAAGCGAGGCACAGGTGTTTTTATATCGGTGTATTTCTGAAGGAAGACTTGCATGTTATATGCCTGATAGCAGCGTGTGAGCGCAGCTCTGCTTTGTTTACAGCTGTTACTGGGGAAACCTCTATTTCTGGCGCTTTATGTCTATGCTTTAAAACATCTACTGTTGGCAAATAATGAATTGCATTTTCATTAAGTCCGCCTGATCCACGCAGCAAACATTTTGTTTGTTATCAAAAAATATCTACTCTAGAGGGACTTGGCTGTTGTTATTGATTCTATTTGGAAGTCTACCTGAAGTTAAGTTAGGTCCACAAAAGCGCTCACGCGCAGTAACGTTTGTTTATGTTGTTGCCGTTGAAACCGTCTATATCTCTCCGTTCGAAAAGACTTGATTGTCAAAATACTAAGTTAGAATGAGTGAGGAATGACAGGGAGCGACAGAGCACGTGTTCCAATGAACAACAACTCCCATGAGCCTTACGCTCTTTCCCGATGTCATCAAAGTATGTCTTATATTATTATTTTGATTGAGTGACCCCTGGTGGCCAAAAATTCTATACTACACATTTAAAGAAAAACTCGCCCTTTCAAATAAATGCAAAGTGATTTGCAAATACAAAACTATATTTGAGAGAAAATGCTGGATTTGTTTGATGAATATTGGCAAAAAAAAAATCACTCCATACAATTGGCCAAAGATTAAGCAAACATGTCTAACCATATATATGAGTGATTTATGTATAATTGTATTTATTTTCCCCCCACAAACGGTTAGACATGTTTGCTTAATCTTTGGCCAATCGTCCCATAACTCTAGAAACAAAATCACACAATCTGTAACTCACAACTGCTAATATTTACATTGAAGACATTAACAATCATTTAGTGTGACAATTGTCATGAGTTGACTTAAATTATTTTTTTTTCTTAGGCAGTGATACCCACACAACCGACAGACTTCTCATATATACACCAAACATGTAGTATGTAATATTGACAGCTAGTGGTGACTGCAATCCAAGTTCAAAATAGATCTTCCAAGTTTAGAAATTGGGAAAAATATATTGTAATTTCCCTGCTGTATTGTAAAGCAAAATATTATACCGATGAAATATTCATTTTCAGGAATGATAGTAATAAAATAAATTATTATATTCAAATTTGTTTGGATTCCTAAAACACCAATGTGAATATAATATAGTCTGAGACAGTATATAATTTTGAAGTGATAGGGTGTCCACTACCCCTTGGGGTAGCTCACTAAGAATCTCCGCGTCCCGTCCAGGGACCAGACATGAAGTTTCCAGATGTCTGGACGGCGCTTCCATATGGTGCTCCATCTCTGAGTCAGTAGATCTTTCCTCAGAGGAATCTGCTAGGGAGGGGCTGTCGCGAGGAGCATTAGTTCCAGGAACCAGGTCCGAGTGGACCAATACGGTGCCACATGCAGAACCTGCTCCTCATCCTCTCTTACCTTGCACTGCGTTTGTGCGAGAAGGCTCACTGGGGGAAACGCATACTTGCGCAGACCCCATGGCCAGCTTTGTGTAAGTGTGTCCATGCCGAGTGTTTCCTTGGTCAGAGAGTAGAACAGCTGGCAGTAAGAGGTTTCTGGAATGGAAAACGTTTCTGAAACGTCTCCAAATCAGCTGTAACATCTGGGGATGGAGTAATCATTCTCTGCAGTCTGTTTGACCGAATACAACTCCATACCAAGAAAAGAGATCCTCTGCATATGGGAGAGTTTGCTCTTTTCCCATCTGACCCAAAGACCCAACTGGCTGAGGTGCCGGAGCACCAGGTCCCTGTGCTCACACAACTGATCCCTAGACTGTGATAGTATAAGCCAGCTGTCAAGAAACACCCCCCCCCCTTGTGTTATTTAATTACTCTTATTATTATTACCATAATTGTTCTGCTTACTTTTTTTCTATCCTGTGTATAAATATCAAAACTAAAGCCAAGGCTGATGGTCTGCAGAGGCCAGCGAGTTGGGCCCCAGGTACAGTGCAAGCGGGACCAGAGGAACCACCACCGTACCTGGAGTGGGGCAGCAAGGTGGAACGCAGGGACACAACTAGGATGGCTTGTGAGCAGACTGAAGAAGGGTCTGAGTGTGCGGTGCACTGCTTACCTGGTTCCACAGGTTGGCAGAGGGTACATGATTATTGCCTTTGTTAACGCTCTTGAACCGTCCGCTGCTGTCTACCGGCAATGGAAAAGGATAAGATGGAAAAGTGTAGTCCGTTTGAAACTCTTCATCCCCTCCCAGGACACAGGGACAGAGAAAACCACTCTTTCATTGAGATTTTCCAGATTCTCCACCCGGCCCTCCTCCTACAGGGGAGGGAGAGGTGCCTTCACCATCCTCCAAAGAGCAGCTTCCTCCCTCTCTCAAGTGTAGACATTGCATGAACCAGAGAACTCGTGGTGACCTTTATTGCTCGAAGCGTGAGGTCAGTAGAGGTTTAGAGCTCTTTCTGAACTTCCAGATCATGACCAACCTCGTGCAGGTCCTTCAGTGCCTTGGCCTAACGAACCTGCAGTAACACCGTTGTGTATATGGCAGAGGCAGCTTCTCTACAGCCATCCCTGGACAGGCCAGACGAGTACCTACAGACCCAGGAAGGGAGGCATGTTTTGCCCGGTCGGGTGGAGGCAGTGTTAGGATACCCCCATGTACCCCCTAGCTGCACCACTGTTGAGGGTAGTGAGAGAGGAGGAACCAACAGATTGGTGTCTGTCAGTAAAAGGTGCCGTCCATGACCTGGTGAGCTTCTCATGCACCTCCAGGAAGAAAGGCACTAAGACAAGGTGCTAAGAACCAGCATGAGCCCCAAGAAACTAGTAGTCCAACCTCGAGGGCTCAGGACAACTGGTGGAGATTTCCACTCGATCCCTACCCTCTCAGCAGCCCGAAAAAGCATAGCCAACATCTCCGGATTTGATTCAGGCCTTGCCACCACCCCGGAGGGCAGCTGTGCTGGTATGCTCTTTGGAGAGGGCCCAAAACATTGCTTTGGCGACTCAACTGGTTGCAAAGTGCTAGAGGAGTGATGGTCCCCCGAGGGTTGGTTCTTTGAAGGGTTTGACACCACTGTAACCCTCAAACCACCCGTGCTACTGCTGGCAGAGATGGTCATCTTCATGTAATGGGAACATGACTCATCTGCAAACACCACTTCAGCGTGTTTAATGCCAAGACATGCAAGGCAGAGATCGTGACCATCACCCAGTGCTAGGTAACGACCATCTTTAAAAAGACCATCTGTTGTCTCTACAAAGAAGCACCTGTGTATGCTCTTTTAGAGAAAAATAGGCTCTTTCAGGGAAAAGCTCTTATAGGTCCTAAGACGCACAGTGGAAATTACCATTTGCAGGACAATGGGGTAGTGAAGCGTAAAGTGCGCGACCCACTTGACACAGGAATGACCACCACTGAAGCGCTATCCACCAGCATAAGAAGCTCCCTAGAGTGCACTGAAATGATCACAGATGAAGCAGTTTGGTAGGAGAAAAATGATGTTGTCACTCTGAGGCGAAAACATGGTATGCGTTGCACCTGCTGCTTTTTCATGCTCACACTGTAATCAGCAGCAGCTGGATGCAATAATCTCATGCCAATGTGCATTGGCTCGTTTAGTTTACACTCAAAGTAGACTGGTCTCTAAAAAAATTCCATGTTTGAGCAGTAGTTCCTAGATTATACATCACTTTTAATCATGTTCCCCACAATTCTAATCACATTGCAAAAACGTTTAAAAAAAATTAAAAAATTCACTACAAAAAAATTACTAAGCAAAATGACTTAAGATATAATTTGTTGTTTTCTGGAAAAGAATATCATCAAAACTTTGTTAGTTTTTGCTTAAAAGAGGAAGAAATATCTGCCAATGGGGAAAGAAAAAATAATTTTATTTTGCCTTTGAGTTAAGAATAAAGTTAGTACACTTTCAAAAATACATGGAACTTTTACTTCAAGTATATTTTTCTAATATATATATAGAGAGAGAGAGAGAGAGTTGCCAGATCCAGATATTATAAGCATTTTTAACTTGTATCCCTGGTACTTAAACTGGCTGTAAAAAAAAGTCCATGGACAAGTTATTGCTGACAAGATATGACATTCAGTCAGAAATGCTATCAACGCTGTCAGAACGTGTAGCATGGAACACTAGTGCAGAGATCTGTAGAACGAGTAGGGTACAGAATGAAATTAAATACACAAACACTAGCCAATCTATGCTAAGTCATTCAGTATAGTATAAAGTCATTTAGTATCATGCTATAAACATTCATAAGAGCACTAGACAAAGTTATCAACTATATAATTATTAAAGATGTGGTTGATAACACAGGCAGGGTCTAAACAGTAGAAAGCGGTATAGAGGGCAAGGCAAGAGAATAATCTGAATCGGGCATGGTCAATCGATGGTTAACAATATCCAGAGGTCTTGACAAATAGCGTAATCCAAAAACATGAGCAATAGTCCAGGCTGGGGCAAACAGTATCCAAAACAGGGCAAAGCATATGGGATATTCAAAACACACAGGCGAGAATCAAAAACGGGCAAAACTATGACTTTAGTCTAGTCTAGTCCAGTCCAGTCTAGTCTAGTCTAGTCTAGTCTAGTCTAGTCTAGTCTAGGAAAAATAAAGCATGCGACGTAAAGTAGCTATCAGCAATCACAGCAATAAAAGCTAAACAATACTCGGGAACTGAATGGATCTTAAATAGACAGGATAATGAGGTAAAGAGGAGGGAGGAGCTAATCAATTACTATGGAAACTAACAAGATGGGCAAAGGAACAAGGGAACAAAGAAACAATGGGGAACAAGAAAACTTCAAAGTAAGAGTCCACAAAAAAAACCAAGATGGGAACATAGACTGAAATCATGACCCCTCCGTGGTCAGTTTATGGGTCCATGACGGAGCAGCCTCAGCATTCAGCCCGGCTTCTACAGCCAGAGTCCTATAAAAACCTTTGGGAGATTATTGTCCTTTTAGCCCCTCCTGGGCCAGGTGGGGGAAGAGCTGCTCTGTCTGTTTTCACACAAGGTTTGTTCTCCATTTCTGTCACCGATGGAAGTTTGGTTCCTTTGGCTTCCCTTACGAAAAATAAGTTTACCAAGTGTGCTATTAATATGCTTTTATTTGCTTTTAGTTTACTTTTTATATACTTCTCAGAAATGGGCCTTAAAGCTGCGGTAGGGAACTTTTGACGCTCTAGCGGTTAATAAACAGAACTGCTTGCGTCTTGCGGAAGAACATCGTAGCCGGAACTACTTCTCTCTGTTTATGTCTATGAAGAATCACAAAGGTACTGGGTAACTCCGCCGCGGTACCCCCGAAGCAATCTAAAATAGTCCGAATATAAACACTTATTATAGGTGCACCCTAGTGATTCAGGACAAGCCAAAAACACGGTTTGGAAAATGGATTCATGGTGTACTCGCTTATTATATAAATTTTTCTACATTTTGAACACAAACAAAGTTACGGACCGCAGCTCTGATTGGTTGTTTCTTACCGGGAGCGATGGAGTTTCTGCAAATGGCAATAGGACACTGGGAGGAGCCAGAGGAGCTTGATTTTTACACAGATTATCTGTCTCATATTCTACTGTCAGGACATAATGACAGGTTTAACAAATATGTAAAAAATATATATATATACAAAAGTTACCTACTGCAGCTTTAATGTACTTCTCAGAAATATACTTAAAATGACATTTAAGTATAATTGACTTATACTTACAAAAAGTATAAATACATTTGAGCTATACTCCTAGAATCCATTCTTATTATATGGTAGAGGGCGCTAGTAAACATCTTCTGTACAGAATTTCCAAAAAAACACAAGTGAAGAAGAAAAAGAAACAAAAGATACTAACACATGTAACACGATCATCTGAAGAAACTGTAACATTATGGAATAAAATGTTGACTGATGAAGAGGTAATAATTACAGTCAAGCTTTGGGCTGTTGATTGACTCCATCTATGTTTTGATTATTATTCTGAATCCAATTCATAGTCTTTTTACAGTTTTTCGTTCAAAATGTTATTTCTTTATTTTTTTAAGAAACTTACCCATGTTAAAGTCTTTTAGAAAAGAATGCATGAAGCTATAATAAAATGTTTTGTTTACAAGCATATACCCTGTTCTTTCTTTGGATGTTGTGTATATTCATATAACAAAATATATTAAAAAAATAAAACCTAAATAGGCACATATTAGTATACTTAAAGTATGATGTAAAGTTCACTTAAAGAAAACTTATGAGTATACTGGCAGTATAAAACTACTGAACTAGTAGTTTCCTGAGACCATACTTTAAAGTGTACAAAGTATTTAATTAGTAAACCATCAGTATACATATACATAAGTTCATTTTAATATAATTGCAGTACAAACTACCAGCACAGAGATAAACTGGTTGTGTACTCGAAGTGTGCTGCTGTTATACTTAAAGTATACATAATAGCACAACTATTTTCCCTATAACAATTCATTTGTATCAGTTCTTTTGCCTTTGGGTTGTTTTAATTCTCACAGATTTCTGCTCGTTCTAAATCAGATAAAGATAAAGTAGCACAGTAAAGATTACATTTTTTATATGAATGCATTAGTGAGAGAGACTGATTGTGTGTGTGAATAAATTCTACATGACAGTGTCTCTCTAGTAATAGTGACGCTGTGGGATTTAGGTATTAAGAAATATATACTTGAACTTTTGAGTTTCTAAGCTATTTTATTGAGAAATCACAGAACAGCGTTGACAGAACATTTCTACGCTGAGTGATTCTGTGCACGCACGATCTGCACGTGACGTACAAGCTACTGTCTGTAGCCTATGGCTGCATCCAAAAACTTAAGACAGCTGAAATACTGCCTCGCTGCCGTATGAGGCAATGACTTTACAGGCTGTATTTTTGCATGAAGTGCAAAAGTGAAAGTGAAATTCTTGACATTTGCCTAGTATGGTAGCCCATACTCGGAATTGGTGCTCTGCATTTAACCCATCCAAGTACACACTCACAGCAGTGAGAAGTGAACACATACCTGGAGCAGTGAATACACACACACACACACACTGTAAACACACACCTGGAGCGGGCAGCTATAGATCCAGCGCCCAGGGAGAAACTGGGGGTTCAGTGCCTTGCTCAAGGGCACTTCAGTCATGTCTATTGAGGGGGAAAGAGAGCTCTGTTCATTCACTCCCTCCACCTACAACTCCTGCCAGCACCAAGACTCAAACCTGCAACCTTCTAGTAACTAGTCCAAGTTTCTAACCATTAAGCCACAGCTAGGGACATAATTCTAAGAAAGTGTTTAATTATCTACAACAAAATAGAACAAGTTTTTGTGATAACTAAATGAATATTTAATTACTTTAATACTGGTTTTTCGCTAGAAATAACATCAAATGTCCAAAAAAGTTAGTCAGAAATATACATTTACACACAAACTGACCACCAAATGCAACTTTCTGATACCATCTTCTTTTTAGCTCAACCATCATGCAATGGAATGCACAGGTTTGTGGGATATTAAAGGCAGCAAGGGATACATTTATGCTGCCCTCACAATTCGATCAGAAGAAGGTACCTCCGGAGACAGGAAGTAAAACAGAACTTGTATTTGAACATGGCTTGATGCCTTCCTGCCTTGGAATGCGTCCTCCGAAAGCATCGTTTTAGAGTTTTTGGATGTAGCCCATGTGTGTGCGTTACAGTGAAGCAGTGCATTAGATTAAAACAGTGTTTAATTTACCTGTACAATAAGTTGTTTAGAATGTAACCGGGAAATCTCACACTAATACAAATTCTGAAACATGGACAACCCTAATTTTGTATGGACCTGGCATAAAAAGGTTTTTAGGTTGGGGACATGCAAAATAAATAAAAGTTCTCTCCTTAACTGCACCTTCCTTTTTATTTTTCTCTTCAGTCTCTTTATTTTGCCCTGATACCTATCTCTCTCATGACTTTAATACTCAAGATTTAACAAAACTATACTTTCTAAATTGCGTATATATCAAAATTAGTACATCACTACAATATATTTATATAAATATACTAATACTGAACACGAGACATGTTTTTTCCCTTTAAAGTTGAATCTAATCTAGTAACATGCAGTGACTAAGTCTGGCTAAGGTCACTGGATTCAACATTTGCCAACTGATGATAATCTCTTAAAATTATTACGCATAGGTTAAGACAAATAACTTTTTTAAGGTTTCATTTCAACTCACTGTTCCATAAAACCACTCCCCAGTTTCAGGTAAAGGACTCTGGCTGTCATAACAGTTTTTCTCGATTGCTTAAACACATTTCCTGAAACTATGCCTCATTCTCAGAACACTAAACACAAATCCATAACGTCTCAACCAATTACACACACAAGCCCTCAAAAAAACAAACACACACTACAACATAGTCTTACACACTGGTGAAACAAATTCAAAACTACATTTCCAAAACTGGTAAGTTATGCTGCCTTTTCATGTGGCATATTTGCATTTATTCATGTACTACACAATAAAAAACACACACACACACACACACACACACAAATTATTCCGTCTCAGCATCGCGTCTTTGGTCTGGGTCAGGCCAGAGAATCTAGCCCACATTACAACTATACTGGCCTTAGGCAAGCAGTGGGGGTATAATCCTTATGCATCCCTGGCATGCATCTACTGTTATGTCTAGGCTTCCATGGCTCGGAGTTCATCTTCAGTTCTCTCTTCACAGCAGTTCAGTCAGTACTGTTTGAGTAAATGAATTACTCCGGGATATTGGTATGGATATTGGATATTAAACTGGTTCAAGAAGAACCGGTTAAATAAAATTATTTGTTTGCGAACCCGATATCACTACACTTGAACGCGCTCACAACAGAGCCGGAAGAGAAGACAATGCTTAATAAAGTCGTAGTTTTTGTTATTTTTGGAACAAAATGTATTTTCAATGCTTTAACAAATTCTAACTGCCCCTCTGATGTCCCATGGACTACTTTGATTATGTTTTTCTTACCTTTCTGGACATGGACAGTAGACCGTACACACAGCTTCAATTTAGGGACTGAGAGCTCTCGAACTAAATCTAAAATATCTTAAACTGTGTTCTGAAGATAAACAGAGATCTCACGGGTTTGGAACGACATGAGGGTGAGTTATTGACGATTTTTGGGTGAACTAACCCTTTAATGCAAGACTACAAGCATTATTATAAAGTTGATCTTTCAGTAGCTGTTAACAGCTTCCAGTCATCTAAGGTTTTCTAATAGATGAGGTCTGGGCTTCACTCCGGCCTCAGCATAATGAACTTCTGAAATAAAATAAGAGTATTGTGCATTCAGTGGACGCTGCTGTCTAGTCGTAACAATACAATTTATTTAAGTGAAAAGCTCATGTAAACTGGTCTTGACTTTGTTTTTCCAAGAACCTTTTCACCTTGCCCACTGTGGATCATATCTGAAGCATTCATAACTGGAATCAAAGGTTTATACTGTAAACATGTCCTTATCTAAAACAAACTAATGTGAACCCTCAGGTTGTGTGTTAAAGGATGTACTGTATGGTTCATGTATTCACACTTATGTCATTACAAACTAGTTTGTCTTCTTTCTTGTAGTAGAGTGTTACCTGTTCAAATGGAAACCATTATAGTAGTAGTAGTAGCCCTTTATTTTCACTGGACACAGGTACCGTGAAATTAGCCATCAACCTGTCCATACATACAATATGACAAGGGGGTAGACAGGACAGGAAGACAATAAATTGAGGAAGAAATTCAGCATAAAATGAGAGAAAAAACAAACAAACCCCAGACTATGCTCCTGTGGGGAGTACAGTGTGGGAACAAGAAAAATTAAGAAGTACATAATCAGGGCCCCGTTTCACTAAGGAGGTTCAACCAACTCTGAGTTTAAACTTGAACTCTGAGTTTACTTATCCTGAGATGGGAAACTCTTGAAACTCTAAATTGACTGACTCTGAGTTAAGCGCGTGCAGCACAACTATAAAAAGCCATTATCAGTGGAGCGCAGATATAACGATTCACCATGGCAACAGCTCCCGCCAAAAAGCCGTCCGTATACTTCAGACTCGATACAAATATAATTATTCTCATTGTTATAATATCACAGGTGAAAACTGGCAGAACGTTAGATTAATGAACTAATAGCTAATCATTTTAAGGTATCTCATGGGCAAATATATATATCAAATAATAATATTAATATTAATATTTTAAGTGCATTTTTCTTATTTTACAAATGATCTGCCAATAGAGAAATACGTCAGTGGCTATTTACACTAAGTGTAGTTAACATACTTTCTTAGTGATCGATCCTATTTACAGTAGACTAAGTGCAAGTAGCTCTAGATGCTATTTACAGAAACAATGTAAATAGAAAATCGTGATATATTCTATTTACCATGTAGAAGTAGCAGTTCTTTGGAAATAGGCTAAGTATAAATAATAATTAGATGCTAGATATACTTTATACTGGCAGATACATGTGCACCTCAGTATTGTTATACATTAACAGGATGCAATAATAACAGACTGGAAATTATTATATTTATTACAATTATAAATAGTTGTATCATTATTGAACACTCGTTAGGCGTTTTACTTCCACTTTTAGAATTTAATATTTTTTTTTTTTCTTTTTATTGAAAATAAATTGTAATGTGGCATGTGATGGGAAAAGTGAGAAGAACGAGCTCTGCAAAAGCTGGACTGTAACCCAATCGATCGTGTTACAAGCTAGTTATCAGTGCCCAAAACATTACTGCCTACACCACTAACGCCGTTATTCACATGTGTCGTATTTAACCTTATGTGTCGATGGAGGGCGGAGCTACAGTAGATTTGCACTTAGTAATAGACACTCAGAATAATCTTATTTTCCATTTGCATTAAGATAATTTTTATTACCACACTGACATATAATTTTACTTAAGTAAAATGCACTTAATTTAGACCCCCCCCCCATTATTAATTAGTCTCTGTTGATCACTAAGTGGGAGGAGTTATGTGTGTCTCTCGTTTCATGTGGGCGTCTCCGTTAATTGTTCAACTGCCATTCATTATCTGCTCCCTATTTATTATCCTGTCTTTCATCTTGTGTTTGTCAGATCGTTGTTTGAATATTTTATTTTTAATATTGTACCCGACCCGCCTTTTTTTAAAAGTAGTAAATGCATCGCCCCTTTATATTAATTTAATTATATAGGCTATAGCCTAAACCCACACTGAGAACCAGGGCAGCAGCGCCTATGTTTGCCTGTCGTTACGTCATATGACGCGTTCTCTGGGGAAAAGCTTTTTTTTTTGGAGCAGCGCGCCCGCTCTCCAATTTGAGATTGTTTACGATGTTGAGGAGGCGTTCGTGCACCAGTCAACAGTTTGATTGACGTATGACTCAGCCTATCGACTAACACTTTTATTGCTCTCCTCTGAAGTATTGGACATAAGTTAACAGTACACCTATGGACGTATACGTGTATTTATTACTCAGGGTCGAATGAAAAAGCGAGACAGTTGCTCTGTTTGAATTCAATTCAATTCAAGTTTATTTGTATAGCACTTTTTACAATACATATCGTTACAAAGCAACTTTACAGAAAATTATGTTTCTACAATATTTAGTAGTAGCTTATGGTGGTGACTGTCAGTTTGTCCACGTTTATTAAGGCGGGACAAAGGGTAAAATTGCTGAACTGTACAATGTAAAGCGGGACAGTTGGTCACTCTATTCGCGCCAGTTATTCAGCCAATAACGAGTAGGCCTATGTGTTTCAAAATTGTGTCTAGTACTATATAAATTGCAAAGGTTTAATTGGCATCTTTATTTCAAACGACCCAACCGACCGCGACCCGAATATCATTACAAAATATTTTTGAATGATTCATAACCGCGGGTAACCACAAGCACCCGCTCCTTTTGGATCAACCCACACATCACTGCTTCCTCGCCCTTCCTACCATTACAGTTAAAGGCTATTTTTGTTCCTACAACTTGTCCTCTGTAAACTGGATATAAGAATAAAGTTTTAAAAAGAAGAGAATATTGGAGAATATTTATATGAAGGAAATTTCCACCTGAACCAAACTTTGCACTAAGATTTGTACAAAGATTCTCAACTATGATTTAAAAATAAATTATTTTACCTTACACAATATATTTGTAAAAATAACCAATTTTATTCTTTTTTTCTTATTACAATCAATTTATGTATTTATTGTCATATTAATGTGTTCTTTGGGGAACATGTACTAACAAAATAAGTAGAATAATGAGAGCTTTTCTTTTCCTATTACTCATTATGTTTACCTAAAATGCCTGATACGCATGAATTAGGTCCTGGTGTCCTCTACATACAGTGGAGCTGTATATGAAACTCACAACAGAAAGTCATATTCTGCTTTGAAACCTACTAAAGTTGTACTGAGACGAGGAAAAATATTTAGAAGAATAGTCAGATTTAAATGATAATTACAAAATATTATCATATTTCTATCACACTTATGAATTTTGTCATTCAGTCAATGTCTGTCATGTTTAAAGGCCGGGGAGAGAGACTTGTCATGATCGAACCTCCAGATATTTGGTATCTCTGAAATGTATGGACTGGACATGTATGGACTTAAATATAATGTGCTCTACAGATGATAAAAAAGTCTATGCCTGGGTCCCATTGTATTAGTTTGTTTCACTGGGGTGCAAAAATGTATGCTCTATGTCCAAGAATCAGACCCTTTCTTCGACTTCCTTTCTTCACATTGCAGTAGACTAATAGTAACATGATCAATTGTTTTATGTCTTGTCATTATTGCTATTTGGGTTATTTAGAATTATTCATTCTATGTTTTCTTCTGTTAAACTTTCATTTTCTCATAAAGCCCCTCCCCTTCTGATAAGATATAAAATGAGCACTCAAACTGAAACATTTCATTCACCTCCTGATCAAAGATGGATATTCAAATCTCAGCTTTTCTTCTGTTCGTTCTTTTCACTGCAGGTACAAAGATAGATCATGCTTTTACTGATATTGAGTTTAAATACAGATCATTGATGTCTCTCTCTGTTTTATTACTGAAGGACACTCTCTCAGCTGCTATCAGTGCAGGAATGATACGAGTTCTTGTGCGGATCCTGGGAATATAACATGTCCCAGTGGATATTCCAAGTGCATGAATGTAACAACAGTATCACAATTTGGTAAGTCTAATTTGATTTATTGATTTACTGTTATATTTGACTGATACAGATGCTGGTATTATTTAATGCTTTTGAAACAGTGCTGCTAATTGCAACTGCTAATTGTTTTTTTCTGTCAGAATTTACAATTTCAGTTACAGAATACTCTATATAGATTTCTGATATTTAATTATTTGGTTATAAATTGTTATATATTTTTTGCTTTGTACTTTTTTCTGTATTATTCATGTGTTTTAGGTTCAACTAAAGTGAATGGTAGATATTGTGCTGGTAACTGTACAAGTGGGTCGATGAACTACGGGTTTGCACAGGTTTCTTATTCCTGCTGTGACACTGACCTTTGTAACGTCCAAGATTCTCTAGGTATTGTACTTTATTCTGACCATAGAATCTGTAAGGTCAAAACACATTTTAACTCCATATGATATTTAGTAAGGAATAAAAAGGAGAGTGCAGCTGGATTTTCTACCAATTGATGGAGCAGCTAAAGGTGTTGTTTCATTAGATGTCATATTTAGAACGAAAAATAAAAGAACAGTCTTGTTTCCCTCCTGTAGATCTCAGCACTAACACTACCAATGGAAAGAAATGTTACTATTGTGATGGTCAGAACTGCTCAAACACAGTGAACTGTTCAGGGAGTGAAGACCACTGCATTTCAATGACAGGTGAGAATCAAGATTCAAGTTGTTATTTAGTTTCTCCATTATTCATTTTAAATGTCTGATACTGATTGCTATCTTAGACTAACATCTGTTTTCTTTCTTTTCATCAGTGAATAACAACAAACCATGGCTTCTAAAAGGCTGTGTCTCTAAATCTATTTGTGATTATGCCAACATATCTTTTAGTAGTGTTTATGGCATCTCATGTTGTGAGGGGGACTTGTGTAATTACGTTTATAATGTCACCCAGAACATCACCCCAGAACTATATCCAGAACATCCTCCAGAATGGTATTCAGAACATCATCCAAAACATCATCCAGAACGTCATCCAGAACTTCACCCAGAACATCATCCAGAGCGTCACTCAGAATGTCCCACAGAGCGTCACTCAAAATGTCTCCCAGAGTGTAACTCAAAACGCCACCCAGAGCGTCACCCAGAGCGTCACTCAAAAAGCTCCCCAGAGCGTCACTCAAAATGCCACCCAGAGCGTCACTCAAAAAGCTCCCCAGAGCGTCACACAGAGCGTCACTCAAAAAGCTCCCCAGAGCGTCACACAGAGCGTCACTCAAAATGTCTCCCAGAGCGTCACTCAAAACGCCACCCAGAGCATCACTTTAAAGCTCCCTCAGAGCGTCACACAGAGCATCACTCAAAATGTCACTCAAAACGTCACTCAAAACTTCACTCAGAGCGTCCCCCAGAGCGTCACTCAGAGCGTCCCCCAGAATGTCTCTCAAAACGTCACTCAAAACTTCACTCAGAGCGTCCCCCAGAGCGTCACTCAGAGCGTCCCCCAGAATGTCTCTCAAAACGTCACTCAAAACTTCACTCAGGGCGTCACTCAGAGCGTCACTCAGAAAGTCCCCCAGAGTAGTAACAGTGCTAAGAGTATCACCACGGGCTTCATGTTATTATTAATTGTTAACTTAATTAAGTAAACAATCAATAATAAAATAAGAATAAATCAGCTAGTTTTGAGCAGTAGTAGTAGACTACTATTACTATTACTAATAGATCAATATTGTCTGTTCTTGACTGGTAGATGCAACTTTTAAAATGACGTGTGCATTAAAATCATTTAGGAAAAGCATAATACAGTTTTGAATGCATTGTTTGCTTTTGCTAGATGTGTGTGTTAGTGTGTGTGTGGTTTTATGCCTAGTGTTTTTATTTTCACAAATGGTTAGACATTGTTTGCTTAATCTTTGGTCAATTGTCCCATGATTCTAGACACAAAACCACACACTCTGGAACTCACAATTGCTAATATTTACGATGAAGGCATTAATAAATATTCAGTGACAATTGTCCTGAGATGACTTACATGATTAGCATGTTTGTCTTCTTAGCCAGTGATACCCACACAACAGACAGACTTCTCATATATAGACCAAACATGTAGTATGTAATATTGACAGCTAGTGGTTTAAATGGGCACTGCAATCCAAGTTCAAAATAGATCTTTCAAGTGTAGAAATAAGGAAAAATATATTGTAATTTTTCCCTATTGTATTGTAAAGCAAAATAATATACCTGTGAAATATTAATTTGTATGTGTTTTACGGTGCAGTTGTTTTGCAATATAAGGCTATTACTGTCATAGGAATAATAATAATAAATAAAATACAATCATTATTATATTCTAATTTGTTTGGATTCCTAAAACCCCAAGTGTGAAAGTAATGTAGTCTGAGACAATATATAATTTTGAACTTCAATGTGCATTAGATTTGAAAGAATTTAACTTTAAAATGTACAAATTTCTTCCGGAGGCATTGATTTCCAATTTAATTAATAATTTGATTTGATAAACAGTGTCCGATGAATTGTATATGGTGTTCCTTGGTAAGTGACATTGTTCTAAAATGAAATTGTTCTAAATATGCTTTCAAAAGTTACTTCACTTGAGTTAAAGTTGTGACAACTAGCCCCAGTATAAGAATAAACTACCTACTGACACTTGACCATGTCTGCTTGTGTTAAACATTTCTTATAATTTAGATACTCTGTGACCAAAAGACCAAATGTGAGTATTTTAACATCACAGACTTTTAGGTCATACTAGTAAAAAGTCTTACTCTTTCCTTCTTTATTTATCTCTCATAATGCAGATGAACTGGTAGAGTGATACTGACAGGTGAGATATAAACCTTTCATGGACAGAGACTGATGTGTAACTGGAGTGACAGACGATGCAGCTGAAATGTGGTGGACTGTTTGTCTGCAACTTAAATGAAGCAATTATAATAAAGCACGCAAACTAACCCCAGAACAAAATACGCCCAAGAGGATGCAAGCAGGCTCACCACTTGATCCCTGAACAGAATAGTGGGAACCTTGGGCACGTAGCCGGGCCAGGGCCTTAGGATTACCTGGGAGTCAGCCGGCCCAGACTCTAGGCATGCGTCATCGACCAAAAATGCATGCTGGTCCCCTACCCGCTTGATGGAGGTCAGTGCAAGCAGAAGCAGAGGTTTAATTGAAAAAGACTTTAGCTCAACTTACTGCAAAGGCTCAAATGGGCCGTGCTGTAGTGTTTTAAGCACCAGAGACAGGTCCCAAAAGGGTATGGAGGAGGGCCGAGGAGGATTTAACCTTCTCACCCCCCTAAGAAACCTAATGACAAGGTCATCCTTCCCCACCCGAATGATCTTCCTCAGCATCATGGTTAGCAGCAATCACAGCAGCATAGATTTTAAGGGTGGAGGGAGACAACCTTCGCTCCAACCCTTAGTGCAAAAAAGAAAAGCACGAACTTGATCAGGGTCGATGAACACCGCTTGATGAACAGGTTCCACTTCAAGGCGTAAGCATGTCTCGTTGATGGTGCTCTCACCGAAGTGATGGTATCCATAACCTCTTGGGGCAGATCACCTAGAATTTCTGCGTCTCGTCCAGGGACCAGACATGAAATTTCCAGAGGTCTGGATGCGGGTTCCATAGGGCGTCCCATCTCTGGGTCAGTAGATCTTTCCTCAGAGGAATCTGCCAGGGAGGGGCTGTCGTGAGAAGCATTAGTTCCAGTAACCAGGTCTGAGTGGGCCAATATGGCGCTACAGGCAGGACCTGCTCCTCATCCTTTCTGACCTTGCACAGTGTCTGTGCGAGAAGGCTTACTGAGGGAAATGCATACTTGCGCAAGCCCTGTGGCCAGCTTTGTGTCATTGTGTCCATGCTGAGTATTCCATAACAGCTGGCAGTGAGAGGTGTCTGGAGAGGTAAACAGGTGAGCGGCTCCGAATTGTCTCCAAAGCAGCTGGACCGTCTGGGTATGGAGTCACCATTCTCCCATTCTGTCTGTTCAGCCAAATACAACTCTATACTGAGAAAAGAGATCCTCTGCATTAGGGAGACTTTCTTTTCCCAGTTGGCCCGAAGACCCAACTGGCTGAGGTGCCAGAGCACAAGGTCCCTGTGCTCGCACAATTGATTCCTAGACTGTGCTAGTATAAGACAGTCATAGAGATAGTTGACGATGCAAACACCATGCTCTCTCATGGGTACAAGAGCCCACTCCACGACTTTCATTAAGACACAGGACCTTCTACAGATGTGCAAGTCCCTCGAACACGAACCGCAGATATGATCTGTAGTCCGGTAGGGTCGACATATGAAAGTAAACATCCCACAGGTCGATCGCTGGAAACCAATCTTGAAGGGCCCAGTTCAAGTCACATAGGTCCAAGATTGTTCATAACCTACCACCTTTCTTGAGTACAATGAAGTAGGACACCCTTTATTCGTAATGGCTGGAAGGACCAGCTCTATCGCATCCTTTTCCAGTAATACTGTGATCTGTGCATGCAAGACAAGAGCATTGGCCGCCTTCACTTTTGTGCACTTGGGGAGATGCCAGGAAAATTAATTTGCATAGCCGAGGCTGATGGTAAGCGGAGGCCAGTGAGATGGGCCCCAGATACCGTGCAAGCAGGACCAGAGGAACCACCACCATACCTTGAATGGTGGAACAAGGTGGAACACAGGGACCCAACTTGGACCTATTGTGAGCGGACCAAAGAGGGGTCTGAGTATGCAGTGCAATGCTTACATAGTTCCACAGGCTGCATGCGTAGGGCCTTTGTTAATGCTCTCGAAATGCCCACTGCTGGCAACTGGCAATGGAGGAGGATGATTGGGGTCCAGTGTTAGTCTGTCTGTGACTCTCTTTGCCCTCTCAGTACCCAGAGACAGAGAAAACTGCTCTCTCATCAAAATTTTAAAATTCTCCACCCGGCCCTCCTCCTTCAGGGGAGGGAGAGGTGCCTTCATCATCCTCCAAACAGCAGCTTCCTCACTCTCTGGTTCACTTTTCCTGGGGCCTCTTGCTCTTCTGATCACCGCCAGGTTTGACGGGGGCCAAACCACCCATGCTCCTGCTGGAAGTAGCCCTCGCCTGGCAGATTGTGGCAGAGACAATGGTGCTCCGTCCCCCTGGAGAAAACAGAGACTTGGCCTCAACTCCGAGATGATCATGTTCCTGCAATGGGAACTTGACTCATCCCTGAATGCCACCTCAGCGTGTTTAATGCCAATTTCAGGGAAATGCTCTTTTAGGTGCTGAGACACATAGGGGAAATGGCCATTTGCAGCAGGACAGGAGGTAGTGCAGCCTGAAGTGTGCAACCCACTTGACGCAGGAATGACCACCGCTGAAGCACAGTCCACCAATACAAGAAGCTCCATAGAGAGCACACATGAAGCAGTTTGGTAGGAGCAGAATGATGTTGTCGCTATGCGTTGCACCTTCTGCTTTTTTTAACAGAGGAAAAATATCTGCCAATGGGGAAAGAAAATAATTTTATTTAGCTTTAATTTAAGATTAAACTAAGTACACTTTAAAAATTACATGGAACTTTTACTTCAAATATATATTTTTATTGATAGTATTCTTTATTTATATATTTGCAGTGTACTATTTATAAAGGAAATATACTTGAAATACAATTATCATTTCTATGGAACACACCCATGATTAATTTTTAAAGAACTTATAATACAAATACACTTTAATCTATTAATCATATAATAAGTCTCTACATGGGGTTAAAGCATTATAAGTATACATGATGTTGTTCCACTTCACCAAATAAAAGTACAGTAAATACACTTTAAATTGTGCTTTACTTCAATTTAACGACAACTACGTAAAACCTCCTCAATGCATGTGTCAGCAATAGTTCCTAGACTGTACATTAGGATACTTTAATATCTATTCAGTTCAGCACAACTGTAATAAGTTTCTAAGCTGTCAGTAAATGCTGATTGATACTGCAAACTGGTATTTCTTACCATATCAATGTATTGTTGATATTATAAACACACTGGTCTATTATAGCACAAATAGTTTGACTGTTTACTACACTTTATTCTTCTAGTCAAAGCGCATGAATCTGAATTCTTGCACTTTGTAAAACTAGTTTACTTCCTTGTTGCGTCATCGGCTGATTTTTCCATCACAACGTTCAGAAATGCAACACCCATCCACTCCTCACTGCCTGCTCCTCTGCTTGTGTCTTAAAAATAAACACCTTCATCTGTTAAGGCGGTCGCACACCGGACGAGACGCGCCGCGTCGCGTCGCGCCACATGTAGGACAACTCGAGGTATCGCACACTGGACGCGCACATTCTATATGGTGAGCTCAATTTCGCAGTAAGATGAGAGAGTTTTAACTTCATCTATTATTTTAATTTTAAATATATGATTTTAATTGATAAAAGCTGAGTTTTTAACGTTAATTAATGAAAAGAATCTGTGTTATTATAATAAGTCTGTTATTGTTTTGTTGTATCTGTTGTCTAGGCAACTGTGCTGCTGAAAACGTAACCAAACACTTTGTAATGTTTTATTTGAATGAAACAAGTGAGCTGTACTTTAATTTCAGTTTCAGTTTATAACATCTGGGTTTTTTAATATAAAACTATGCGGATGGCGCTCTGTGGTGCGGCAGAAATTTGAACAGCGTTCTGAGTCGTAGCTGGGCGCCGCGGACAGACGCCGAATGGCGCCGCCGGTGTGTGTACTCACATAGAGAATAATGTGTTCGAATTTTAAAGACGTGGCGCGACGCGACGCGGCGCTGCGCTTCTCGTCCGGTGTGCGACCCCCTTTACTCCTCTGTCTCTTGAGTGATCCGTAACAGATGACCGAACCAGCACCGAGAGACACAAGCATGAGCATCACGGATCCCTTCCAAGACCTGGTTGATGCACTCCGTTGGACACTCATGTCAGCACCCGCATCCCCCCCACCAGCGAGCACTTTCCGCGGTTCCCGTCATCCCTCCTTCACCTGCTGTGCACGCCTTTCCCATGGCCAGGCCGGCGCCCTACACTGGTACAGTGGAGGAATGCAGCGGTTTCCTGCTTCAGTGTTCACTGGTCCTGGAGATGCAACCGCTCTCATATCCAATGGACCGCTCTAAGGTAGCATTCATAATTTCTCAATTACATGGCAAGGCAGATTCTCTCTGGACTCAAAATAACCCAGTGATTCAGTCATATTCTAGCTTCATCGAACATTTCCGCGATGTTTTCGGCGGACCTGCCTGGGATTCCTCGATAGGTGAGAAGATATACAATTTAAAACAAGGGAAAATGTCTATCAATGAATATGCCTTACAGCTCAGAACTCTGGTGGCCTCCAGTGAATGGAACGAACAAGCCTTGCTAACTACCTACCGCCAAGGACTGGAACCCAGAGTGTGGTTGCATCTCTCTGCATACGAGGATACCATCGGCCTCGAGCGATTCATCCAGCTGTCGCTACCTGTTTACTCTACCTCCATTGAAAGCCCTGTCGAGAACCAATCCATCTCCATTTCCCAGTGCTACGCCCCCTTCAGTGATGTCTTCTGCCCTAAGGGGGCCTCCAAGCTGCCTCCACACCGGCCGTGGGAATGTACTGGTCCCGACTGTAAACGCCACCAGAACTCCTGGAACCAATTCCTGGGGTGGGCTGAGTACGCACAGAACTCCCTCCGTCAACCCACCACCGGACTCACACCCTTCCAGTGCGTACTCGGCTACCAGCCACCTCTATTCCCCTGATCAGGAGAACCCTTGGATGTTCCCGCAGTCGACTACTGGTTCAGGGAGAGTGAGAGGGTCTGGGCCGCGGCTCATCATCAGTTAGAATGGGTACTCCGCAGACGCAGGACGGCAGCCGACCTTCGCTGGTCCGAGGCCCCCCAGTACCAACCCGTTCAGAAGGTCTGGCTGTCTACCCGGGACATCCGCCTGCGTCTACCCTGCCACAGGCTTAGTCCCAGATTCATTGGCCCATTCACCATTCACCCCATATTCCATGTATCACTCCTGAAACCTCACCATCCCTCTGTTTCTCCCTCCACAGAACCTGGCGAGACGGAAGCCCCCCTCCTCTCCATCCTGGACTCCCGGCAGCGTGGTGGGCAGCTGGAATACTTAGTGGACTGGGAAGGATACGGTCCAGAGGATCGTTCCTGGGTCCCACGCAACGACATCTTGGATCCCACCTTACTGGATACCTTCCACTCCATTCGCCCCAACCGACCAGCTCCCAGGGGAGGAGGACGGCTACCACGTCGTCGGGGTCCCCGGCCCTCAGGAGTGGGCCCTGGGGAGGGGGGTACTGTTTCAAACATGCCAGGTTCCACCTCCACACAATCCCACCGCACACCCTCACCGGAATGCTAGTCATCACCACCTGCTCCTCATCATCCACTCAACAGCGCTGCACCATATAAGCCACACACACGCACCCAGTCATCGTCCGGTCACGTTCGCGACAAGATCATTCCTGTGTGCTAACTATTAGGACTAACTCCTCTTCTACCTTCTCTCTAAGGATTGCCTCCGAAGATACCGATTCCCCTACAGTGCGTGTGTGTGGTTCACCTACCCTTCTCGAAGTCACTACCTTCCCGGCACGGATCCCAACACTCATCCACTCCTCACTGCCTGCTCCTCTGCTTGTGTCTTAAAAATAAACACCTTCATCTGTCTCTTGAGTGATCCGTAACATCACACTTTTTTGTGTTTATTTAATTATTCAAGTTTTATTTAAATGTCCGCCGGTTCCCACCTCCTTCTTCACGATGATGAGTTTTATCATGCTACAATATATACTACAGCATATACTATATGAAACAAATAAATGATGAATGTGGAAAATATGATCATTCTATTAATCTGACACTTTTATCTACCATTAGAATAAACCTTAAGAATCCTATAATTTCTGACTAGTTTTCTGAATGAATGAATTACATTTGGTTTAAATAAATACATACAAACTAAAAGCTAAAACAATATATAATATATATAATATATGTTTATATTTTACACTATTTTCTAAAATTTTCAACCCACTAGAACCTTGGATCCACAATTCTAACCTCACTGCATATTTTTGTCTTCTTTTCTAGTATAAACATCTGTGTTAATTAAATAAAAATGCATTCACTTGAGAAGCAAAATGGCTTGTTTTCTGGAAAAAAAAAAGGTTTTGCTTAAAAGAGGACAAAATATCTGCCAATAATAATTTTATATTGCCTTTGATTTAAGATTAAAATAAGCACACTTTAAAAATTACATAGAACTTTTACTTCAAGTATATTTTTCTATTGAAAGCATTCTTTGTTAATATATTTGCAATGTACTATTGATAAAGGAAATATTTTTGAAATACAATTATAATTTCTACACCCATGATTCATTTATAATGTACTAATAACACAAATACACTTTAATCTATAATTCATATAATTAGTCTCTACATAGGGTTAAAGTGTACTAAGCATACTTGATGTTGCTCCACTTCACCACATACAAGTACAGAAAATACACTTTCAATTGTGCTTTACTTCAATTTAATGACAGCTATAAAATATACTTAGTATTAAATGTGTTGTTCCAAAATAGCAAATTTTAAGTTAACTAATCTTAACACATTTTAAGTACAGTATATCAATCATTAGCCTGGCTGCAAGTACACTTAAGTATGCAACAATTTTTAAATACTTCTCATGTATATTAAAAGACTTCTCAAAGATCAGTGCAAAGCATTGTTAAACATGAGATGCAAACCCGATACAGGCCTCTTAACTCTATAATAATTTGTTAATGTCTTCAGCATTCCTCAACAAATATGTTTAGGTGTTTTAGTCATGAATTGACCAGGATATATTAAATTTCAGTTTATAGCGCCACCCTCAGGCTGAAAAACTCAATGCCACTGAACTGCAGAAGATTCATCTCTTTATTTTTATTCAAATGATTTTGAATGAAAAGCATTTATAACTGAAATATTTACATATCATGTCTAAGATTACATTACAATTTCATATCATACTCTGTACATATGAGGCTTTTACATAATAAAGCCAAAATATTTTAATAAAAACCTTGCTTTGCGACTTTTTTTTAAAAGACATTAACTGAATTCAGTTGCGTGTTAAAATAATTCGCTTCACTACCGCCAGATGGCGCAAAGGGACGAATTTTGAACTGACTGTAATAATAAAATGACGGTTTGTAAACTAAGATGAAAGGACACGCAGGGGCGTCGGACTGGGGGGGTAAAGGGTACCCAGGGCCCGAGCCAGGGGGGGGGGCCTTAGAAGTCAGTTTTCTATACATACATATACATGGACTATCATTTGTAAAGCATTTATTTACACATAAAAAAGTTCCTGTGCAAAACTAAACTTGTAGTTAGGCACTGGTTTGGTATATAAAAAAAGTAATTTTCATGCTGTGCAGGGCCCCACCACCCCTCTCAAATCAACGTAAATGGTACGACCCGCAGTTCAGGTGCTTCTGCTGCGGACCTGCGGTGAATCAGTTAATGAGACAGAAGCTGGAGTTAGGAAGGAGCTAGGAAGACAGGGGAAGAGTCATGTCTATCCTTAAGAAAGGAAAATCAGGGGCTCAAAAAGGAAAAGAAAAGAAGATTAAAGAGAGAAAGGCAAATGAGGGCAAGCAGTTGCTCACTCGGTTTTTTTTAAAGAAAGGTGAGCTCCAAATGCTTCATCGAGCACTGTCAATGTTTTAACATAAATATCTACTCTTGGAGGAGTTCTCCCCAGAGTCAGAAGTTTACATGAAAACACTGTATATTTCCCTCCATTGTCAAAATTTAACACCTGCGAAAACACAGATCGTTAGCGCCTATTTTACCGAATTGTTATGCAAATGAGCTCACGCACGTTCTTACATTAAGTATAGGATTGTTCTCAGTTTAATGCACATCTTAATGATTGAAAATGACTTATTTTAAAACGTAATTCAAAGACTGAATGTCTAGTTTGGTGGTTAGTGTACCCTGTGATTCCATAGTCTGCATTTATTTTAAACAGACAAATAATCAGCAATTAACTTGTACTTAGCGTACACTTGAAAAAAGGTATTGTGACAATAAATTATATTTTAGCAACCATTTGAAGCCATATATTTCAGTTTCAGACCCTGCAGCAGGCCCCTCATCATGGCCAGATGAAAGCAGTGACAGTGAGGTTTATGTGACAGTGAGACTCACTTAGTAATTAGTAAGTGTTAAGAGGAAATAAGCAAAATGGGTACATTGTTATTGTACACCAGGGGTGGTTCTAGGGTGAGTGGAGATCCGGGGCTTAGCCCAGAAAAATCCATGTATGTATATTGTGACTTTTTATTTTAATAAATCAGAAAGATTTACCTTGTTTAAAATATACAAAAACAATAAAAACAAAAACAAATTTAAAAAATTTATTAGTATTGAGGAAAATACATTTGCTTTTTGCAAACAAAAATTAAGAATTGCAAAACAAATGAAACAGCGCAAAAGCAATGATTTTGCAATACATATTTTTTCCATGGTCATATCAATTACTTTATTTGCAACGCTGCTTTTATTTTGCGTGTCAGTCTAGTTTGAGCTTGCCATACCATTTTTCACTTTTCTGCACGTCTCTCTTTGTGGCACTGTTTTGACGTGGGGTCAATTCGGGAGTTCGTAGCGGGATCGAGAATCATTTGAATCAGTTCGGGAGTTCGTAGCGGGATCGCGAATCATTTGAGTCAGTTCGGGAGTTCGTAGCGGGTTCGCGAATCATTTGAGTCAGTTCGGGAGTTCGTAGCGGGTTCGCGAATCATTTGAGTCAGTTCGGGAGTTCGTAGCGGGATCGAGAATCATTTGAGTCAATTTGGGGATCGCAAATCATTTGAATTAGTTCGGGAGTTCGTAGCGGGATCGCGAATCATTTGAGTCAATTTGGGGATAGCGAATCATTTGAGTCAATTTGGGGATAGCGAAATATTTGAGTCAGTTCGGGAGTTCGTAGCGGGATCGCGAATCATTTGAGTCATTTCGGGAGTTCGGAGCGGGATCGCGAATCATTTGAGTCAATTTTGGGATCGCGAATCATTTGAATTAGTTCGGGAGTTCGTAGCGGGATCGCGAATCATTTGAGTCAGTTTGGGGATAGCGAATCATTTGAGTCAGTTCGGGAGTTCGTAGCGGGATGGCGAATCATTTGAGTCAATTTGGGGATCGCGAATCATTTGAATAAGTTCGGGAGTTCGTAGCGGGATCGCGAATCATTTGAGTCAATTTGGGGATAGCGAATCATTTGAGTCAGTTCGGGAGTTCGTAGCGGGATCGCGAATCATTTGAGTCATTTCGGGAGTTCGGAGCGGGATCGCGAATCATTTGAGTCAATTTTGGGATCGCGAATCATTTGAATTAGTTCGGGAGTTCGTAGCGGATCGCGAATCATTTAAATCATCTGAATCCAGTTTGGGAGTAGGAGCGGGATCGCGAACCATTTGAGTCAGTTTGGGGTTGGTGAATCATAGCTGTATATGGATAAGCATTTTTAACTAATTTAGTAGCTAGTTAACTACGATTTCCACGCTTGTTTAGGTGTGAAATGTGAACTCGTATTTTTTGTTTTAATGATGTGCCTTTTAACAGTATCAATTATATTCGAAAACAAATCTTGCCTAAAAAGTGCACGCATCTAGGCTAATGTAAAGGTACATGATGAAGTCATACCTTTTTAGCCTTTTTAGCATAAAAGGTTCTTTGGAGTTGAGTAAAGAACCCTGTGGTTCTATATAGAACCCCAATGATCCCTTTCTTTTAACAGTTTGTTGTCATAACGTACACATTTAAACTTTAAAGGGATAGTTCACCCAAAAAAGAAAATTGTCATCATTTACTCTCCCTCAAGTTGTTCCAAACCTCTATGATTTCCTTTCTTCTCTTAAACACAAAAGAAGATATTTTAAAGAAGGTTGGTAATTAAACAGTTGATGGTCCCCATTGACTTCTATAGTATTTTTTTTTCCTACTATGGAAGTCAATGGGGTCCATCAGTCTTTTGGTTACCGACTTTCTTCAAAATATCCCATCCATTGGTATCACTATGGTATTTGGTATGGGGGCCCAGCAAGATTGTTTGTACCCAGGGCCCAAAATTTGGTGCTACGCCCCTGGGACACGTAAAACATCGATAGCATTAAATTTTAGCATTTTAACATCCTTAAAAACAATTATAATATTTAAAGTAAGAGTTAATTTAAAAACGTTGGATAGTCTTAGGCTACAGTAAAAATGTAAAAGAAAGACCTTTACATAAAGTCTTACTGTATGCTATTGTCATTAAACAGTCATTACTAGGTATATATATATATATATATATACACACATAAACAAACCAGAATAAAAATATAAAATGTTCTAATCTGTGTGTGTGTTCCTATATATATATAAATCGGGGTGAATGGGCAATTTAATGGGTGTTATCAGCGGTCATCCATCATCATCCATCCACATGGTTAATCCATAGACCGTAAAAGAAATGGACACAGCGACCCCATTGGAACTCATTTGAGACAAGTGAAGCCCATTTTTAGCGTTTTTTAGCACTTCCGTTTCTGACGCGCAGACTCAAACGAAGCTTGACGACGTCAGCAACCTGTCTGACAGATGTAAATCTTCTAGTAGCTGTGCGTGTAAACTGCCATCGTTAATCTTGCAGAGACGGCGAGCTTGAGCGGGGAGTTCTTTGACGTGAGTGAGCAGGAGTAAGTATTCTGATTAATTATTTTGTATAGTATTTTAAAATGTAACGCCAGTACGCCATATTAAGTTAATTGCCAGAGTGCCATATTAAGTTAATGCGACAGAGAGCCGAGTGGTTATGACGCAATTGTTAGCCTATTTTTTACAAAAACTGTTTATACGGGGCCATAATGTAACATAGAAGGTAATGGAGCCCTTTATACATTGGCGTGTATCTTTAGAAATAAATAATGAACAAAACGTCTTTAAACGCCTCAGATGTAAAGTTATTCGCTGTCAAAGTGACGCCAAAATGAATGGGAGTCAATGGGAATGCTAATGCAAGTGAAGTTCTGCTACAAGATGGCGGCACGCAGCCGACTTCAACTTCCGGTCGAGTTCCTTGCCGCCTGTGTTAATCACCTACAAATATACAAGAGAAGACTCCAGATCCAATCCCAGAATTCCTGCTCACCGGTAATCGGAAGTCTACTGGACGAATGCGGCGACGTTGTGATATTTCCTGCTTAATATTTTCAGGTAAGACTATTAAAATGATAAAATTGAGCATTAAAACTGTTATTAATTAGCCGTAATGGAAAACAATACATACACTCGTATTGCGTGACATGATTGTTGATATCCGTATTGCGACATGTCTGCAAAAGTTATCGCTAGACCATATTCCGTTATTAGCCTGTCGTTACGTCAAATCAGCATTATAACAATAGCATTATAACAATAGAAAAAAACCCTTTTAGAAATTAAACTGAAAATCAATCATGCCATATTATTGTTGTGTGCACACAAAGGTTAGGTTTTATCAAATTCTTATTTGAAAAAAAGTATTAATTAAACCTGTAAGTTGCAGCCTTTATAATAAAATATTATTGTATAAATTACTTGGGCTTCTGTTAAAGTGCTGACCATGTTAAAATATTTTCCCCTCCTTTGCTTAAAACAGAATTGAGCGATTGTGGCGGGATGTGTTCACTGCGGTTACCTCTCACTTCTAGCATGTTCTGCACCAGCTGGAAGAGGATGGGCATCTTGATCTGTCCAGCAGTCTTCACATCTTCTTATCTTAACCTTTCTTACAGAATCTACAGATTCCACAAATTGACTGGGAAAGCAGCGGTTGTATCCCCAGTGACACAAATTCTGGCATCCAGGTTCCTGAAATTGAATGTCCACTGAGTTCTGAGGAACTTAATGAAACAGGGGTGTTTTGATCATTGTCTGTGTGTGCAAATCGAAAGACTCAGCTTTTCACATCCGGGTCGTGAGTGTAAATTTCAATTTACAAATACAAATATTAATATGACAAGTTCTCAAATTCTGATTTACCTCCATAGGAACAGAGGATTCCAATAGCATCCAGCTGCAGCCCCGCTGACTCACCTCTGGCTATAGCCGACCTCGAGGATTCCGCTTGGTCTTAAAGCCTTCCGCAAACATCCACGATCACAAATAACAATGATTTTCATAAAATAATTATTAATTTATTAATTATTAATTAATTGATTATTAATATGTTATTATCATATCACATTAACGGGATGGTTGTTGAACGTGTCTCCAGCTTCAAGTTCCTGGGAACCACCATCTCGGAGGAACTGTCCTGGGCCACAAACACCTCCAGCCTCGTCAAAAAGGCTCACCAGCGCCTTTTCTTCCTCAGGACACTGAAGAAGAACCAGCTGTCTTCATCCATCCTGGTGAACTTCTACCGGTGTGCGATCGAGAGCATCCTGACCAGTTGCATCACAGTCTGGTATGGGAACTGCTCAGTGGCTGACCGCAAGGCACTGGAGAGGGTGGTGAAAACTGCCCAGCGCATCACAGGGACACCACTTCCTGCTTTTGAGGACATCCAGAGGAAACGCTGTCTACGTCGAGCTCGCAGCATTCTCAAGGACTCCTCTCACCCTGACCACGAACTGTTTAACCTCCTCCCCTCCGGAAGGCGTTTCAGGAGCCTCCGGACAAGGACCACAAGATTCAGGAACAGCTTTTTCCCTAAAGCTGTCTCCTTGCTGAACTCTGCCCTCTGACACCCCTCAACACCCCCCACACCACACATAGACTCCTCCCCCTCTTCAACACTCAGATTTATTTATTTACTCCCAACAAGCAAAAAGTAACTTGTTATTACTTGCACTACTGCCTGTTCATCCAGGAACAATGTATAATCCATTTGCACATTGAAATATTTTTTTTCTATGCACTTTACTGTCCATTGCAATACTGTAAATTATGTTCATAGTTCTGCCAATAGTGTACATACACTTTTACATACCCCATCTGTATAGTATGTTCATAGTACACCTATCTGTATATCGTGCTTATAGTATTTAATATCTGTAAATTATGTCCATAATACTTACCTGTATAGTTATTGTACATATTATAGACCTTTATTCTGTACTTACTGCTTATTGCACTTCTGGTTAGATGCTAACTGCATTTCGTTGCCTTGTACCTACATGTGCAGTGACAATAAAGTTGAATCTAATCTAATCTAAAAAAAATTATGGTCTTGTGAGAAAAAAAAAAAAAAAAATATATATATATATATATATATATATATATATATATATATATATATATATATATATATATATGGATAAAAAGCTAAATGTTTTCATTTCATTTTCATTTCGGTTCATTCTTGGTTTAAAAAAAATCTTCAGGTTCCATATGCAGAGTGAAATGGGAACGGTCCAGCATTTAGCAATAATTATTATTAACTCTGTTTTTATTCTTGATTGTTTTCAAACTACTAACACTTTGCATTTTTGAATTATGCCTTATGTGTGTCCAAAAATGTAGTATTTTCAGTTTCAGCTGTTTGATCGCGCTGGTGTCTCATGCACATATTCACTGGAAACAGCAGTCGTTCACCAGACATTCAGCGTTAGCAGTGATCCACTTACTCCACATATTAATAATTTAGATTTCTTTTCCATCGATACTGAAACACGCGTGTACAACAAAGCCTATACCTCACAAATAATACTTAAGCTTCAAACGGGCAACATCACGAATATGGAAACGGATTCCTCAAAAAACCATTAACTGTGAGGTAATTTGAAAAATTTACTTTTATGAATGTAAAATTTATCAAAAGCAACAAATAATTTATTATAAATATATATTTATATCTTTAAATAACAAACAAAAATTTTACAAATTCCCATGAGAGGATCAGTCTTGCAGGTATTCTTTGTTGCATCCAGATCAATGCAATGTTCCAGAATATTGTTCCTGAAAAAAACTAATGTTGAATGGTTTTTATCTCCAATTTACATAATTGGCATATCAATCAAGTCACCTTTATTTATATAGTGCTTTAAACAAAATACATTGCGTCAAAGCACTGAACAACATTCATTAGTAAAACAGTGTCTCAATAATGCAAAATGACAGTTAAAGGCAGTTCATCATTGAATTCAGTGATGTCATCTCTGTTCAGTTTAAATAGTGTCTGTGCATTTATTTGCAATCAAGTCAATGATATCGCTGTAGATGAAGTGACCCCAACTAAGCAAGCCAGAGGCGACAGCGGCAAGGAACCGAAACTCCATCGGTGACAGAATGGAGAAAAAAACCTTGGGAGAAACCAGGCTCAGTTGGGGGTCAGTTCTCCTCTGACCAGACGAAACCAGTAGTTCAATTCCAGGCTGCAGCAAAGTCAGATTGTGCAGAAGAATCATCTGTTTACTGTGGTTTGATCCATATATTTGAGTCCCCAATATTAAATATTATTCTTAAATATTATTTCACAGTGTAAATGTGATTCAGCTGGCTCTAGAGAATTGGAGAACCAAACCCCGACTGATTCACGGTTTCTACCAAGGTTTCTGCTCCATTTCTGTAACCGGAGAGTTTTGGTTCCTTTGTCTAGTTGGGGAGGCTAAACTGATTGCACTGACACTTATAGAAGAAAGCTGAACTGGATAATATGAATATGGACAGTTCCGGTCCTTGATTCTGATTGGTGGAGCTGCGTTCGAAGCTGTTGTAAATTACAGACATACACCTTTCTGAGGAGCTACATTGTTTGGTGGAAGAATACTGTTTTTATTAATATCATTACACTTTATTTTTTTTATTCTTGGAAACCTTACTTCGTATATGGAATAACCATTTTATAACCGTTTTGGTCTTCAGACATCAGAAGACTACAGAGAACTGTTCAGACTGCCGAAAGGATTATTGGTGCTCCCCCGATGCTCCGCACCGGCTGTTGGGAACGTGCTTTGGAATGGAAGAGATTCAGGAGGAATCATAGTTTGGTTCAAAGACCACCTGTGGCAGTACGTACATATGTAACACATATTTGGATAATTAGATGAGGTTTTGTATTTAGATGAGGACCTGTACCTGTGTTCCACATATATCCCTCCATATGAGTAGCCTTATTATAATTAAGACATGTTCTCAGCCCTTCAATCAGAGAACAATTACTTCCAGTCTATAGGGTCAGTTCTATTAATGGGGGATCTGAATGCAAGAACGGGAAAAGAAGTGGACTTTATCAGCTCAGATGGAGACAAATATATAAACAGTGCACTTTATCATCAACAAAAACCTTTTGCCAAAACACGAAAGAATTACAACACCACAATTAATAGACATGGAAGTCACCAAATTTATATGGAGTGAAGACGTCGTGTCGAGTATGAAGCTGCGCCTCACAGCACCCAAGCTGAGAACATGATAGACTAATTTCTCCTGATTATGTTTAGTGAAGAGAAGTATAAATTTAGAAACTGAACAGTTAACTCAAATCTTTTCTTCAGTGGTCAGAAAAGCCCTCAGAAAAATAAAAAAATACAGATTTAAAAACAAAATAACTAATGCTTTGTTTTGCGATCATTGAGAATTGCGATCATAAACAAATAAAAAAGCACAGAGACCCGACAAACCAACAAATACAAGCCACATATCAACAAACCCTTAAATTATACAAGTCACTGCTAACACAAATGAAAACTGACCACATAAAAATAAAGCATTGAGGAAGATTGAGGAATCAATCAAAATTTGGGGGATTTATGCAACAATTAACAACAACAACCCTCGCCCAAAAACATCTGACCTCCGACTAAACTTGGAAAACACTAGAAAAGACTGACTAAATCAGACAAGCTCATAGAATTAACTCAATTAAAAGAGACAATATAAAACAATAAATCAAGTGGTTTAGAAAGAATTTATAATGCAATGCTGAAACACAGCAGCCCCAATGTAAGAAGGATTTAGGCTGAGTGGATTCCATAAGCGGGTCTTTATTATAGGATCTGAGCATAAAATCCAAACAATATTCACAACTCGTGGTCAGGTCACAGGCTTGGGTCAAAACACAGGCAAAACAATCCACTGGCAGACAAATCCAAAACAGTAATCCAAAAACGTGAGTCAAAAGAGCAAAAGCAAAGATCATAACAAGTATCAACAATGGAACAAATTAAATAACGCTTAGTAAGGCAGAGAACTGGCAATACTTCGCAAAATGGCAGTGCAAACAAATGACTTCTATACAGGGTGACAGGAAATGACAAGACAGGAAATGATGTGGCAGGAACAGGAAATGGCAGAGTTCAATATTCAGGTGAAGGCTCCCTATGGTGGACTGGAGCCTGATCAAACGTTACAGATTCCCTCCCCCTAGGAACACCTCTAGGTGTTCTTCTAGGACGACCCCTTGGTCTGGGTGCCGGACGATCTGGGTGAGTTTGGTGAAAGTCTCTTATAAGTGATGAATCCAAGATGTCCTTAGTTGATATCCACGATCTCTCCTCCGGGCCGTAACCCTCGCAGTCAAGGAGATATTGCATCTGACCCCTCCTCCTGTGAGAATCTAGGATCTCCCGGACTAGGTAGGCAGGAGCTCCCTCGATCTCAAGCGGTGGAGGCGGTTCTTTATCAGTAGTTTCGGGGCTCAATGGGCCGTGGGCCGGTTTCAGGAGGGACACATGAAAGGACGGAGAGATGCGGTAATTAGCAGGCAACTCTAAACGGTACGTAACAGGATTAACTTGACGTATAATCTTAAAAGGACCAACGTACCTTGGACTTAATTTCTTGCACGGGAGTTTCAGGCGTAGGTCACGAGTGGAAAGCCACACCATTTGAACATGGCTGATACTCAGGATATGGATGTCTGTGTCGATCAGCTTGGATCTTTTGAGATCGAATAGCCCGCTGGAGACGGACATGAGCATTGTCCCAGACCTGTTCACTTCTTCTAATCCAATCGTCCACAGCAGGCACTTCAGATGGCTCCCCAGACCAGGGAAACAGAGGAGGCTGATATCCAAGAACACATTGGAAAGGGATAAGCCCAGTTGAAGAGTGAGTGGGGGAATTTTGGGCATACTCTGCCCATGGGAGGAATATGCTCCATTTCTCCTGTTCATGGCTACAATGTGATCTCAAGTATCTCCCAATCTCCTGATTAAGACGCTCTACTTGACCATTAGCTTGAGGATGATAGCCAGATGTGAGACTGACGTTGATGTTTAAATGTTTGCAAAAAGCTCTCCAAACACGGGATGTGAACTGTGGCCCACGATCAGTCACAATATCATCTGGTAGTCCGTAAATCCTAAATACTTGATTGAACAAGACTTGGGCAGTTTCCATGGCAGTGGGTATTCCTTTCAATGGAATGAGACGACAAGACTTAGAGAAGCGGTCAATGGTGACCATAATGGTGGTGAATCCTTGAGAGTTAGGCAGATCAGTGACAAAGTCAATAGACAGGTGTGACCAGGGCCGTTGGGGAATTGGTAGCGGTTCTAGAAGTCCTGCAGGCAATTGTCGAGGTGTTCGTGACTGAGCACAGATCTGACAAGCACGTACATCGTTACTGACATCTGCAGATAATGTGTGCCACCAAAAATAATTTCTGACCAAAGCCGTGGTGCGATTAATTCCAGGGTGTCCAGAAGCAGGGGATGTGTGAACCCATTGAATGGTTCTGTTACGCAGACTGGTTGGAACATAGATTTTCCCAGCTGGGAACTCTGGAGGGGATGGCTCTTCGTGTTGGGCATGTTGAATCTCTTCCATAATGTCCCACTGGATGGGTGCAATGATGATGGATGGTGGTAAGATGGTTTCTGGTCTCATCTGTGAATTGGCAGAGTCATAGATACGTGACAATGCATCTGCCTTACTATTTTTGCTCCCTGGACGGTATGTGACTGCGAAATTGAACCGAGTGAAAAAGAGTGCCCATCTTGCCTGACGAGGATTCAAACGCTTGGCATTCTTGATATACTCTAGGTTTTTGTGGTCTGTAATGACCTGAAAGGGATGAAGGGTGCCTTCTAGCCAGTGTCTCCATTCTTCAAGAGCGGCCTTGATGGATAATAATTCCTTGTTACCAATATCGTAATTTCTTTCGGCTGGAGTTAACTTTCTTGAGAAGAATGCACAAGGGTGTAACTTGCCGGGTGTTCCATGACGCTGAGAGAGGACAGCACTGATTCCACAGTCGGAGGCATCAACCTCGACGATGAAGGGAAGTTTAGGATCTGGATGCTTAAGAATGGGAGCTGTGGTGGAACTGGACTTGAGCTTATTGATTGCTGAAATAGCTGCCTCTGTCCATACTAACTTCTTGGATTTTCCTTTAAGTAGTGAGGTGACAGGTGCAGCTATGGTACTGAAATCACGGATGAATCTACGGTAGAAGTTTGCAAATCCTAGAAATCGTTGTAACTCCTTAACAGTGCTGGGTGTGGGCCAGTCCGTGACAGCTTTTACTTTGATGTCATCCATCTCAACTCCTGAATGGCTAATATTGTATCCCAGGAACTTAATTGATGTAACATGAAACATTGTAACATTGACAAAAAGACCATTCTGGAGTAGGCGTGACAACACAGTTCTTACATGAGAGATATGATCCTCCATGGAGCAAGAGTAGATCAAGATATCGTCTATGTAGACAATCACATACTGATTCAAGAGATCCTTGAAAACTTCATTAACGAAGGACTGTGCAAACAAATGACTTATATACAGGGTGACAGGAAATGACAAGACAGGAAATGATGTGGCAGGAACAGGAAATGGCAGAGTTCAATATTCAGGTGAAGGCTCCCTCTGGTGGACTGGAGCCTGATCAAACGTTACACCCAAGCTGGAAGTTGCTATCCTAAAATCATTCTGTCTCTTATTAAAATCTGGACACTTTCCTGAGACCTGATAGAGAATGCAATAACCGCACATTTTTAAACAAGGTGAGAAGTATGGCCCAAATAATTATAGAGGCATCACAGAGAGCAGTAACCTCGGAAAACTATTCTGCTCCATCATCAGTGACAGATTAATTCAGTTCATCCAACACAAGATTTCAACATTTGTCAAATTGGATTTATTATGAGAACTCCAAATCACAATTACACACTCCACACGTTTTACAAACAAATGTTCATCAAATAAAACAAGAACACATTTGGCACACATTAATTCAAATCAGAATGGAAGGAAAGACATACAATGTAAACAAATACTGTGTCAAAATCAACGACAGACAGCCTGATTATTTTAGAATAAAGGAGTGCATCAAGGCTGTAGCCTCAGCCCGACTCTGTTTAATATTTATATTAATGAACTGGCATCAGCACTTGAGAAGTCCACTGTCCTGGTCTGACCCTCGAGGGCAAAGAAATCAAATGTCTCTTGTACACTGATGACCTTCTGCTCTTGTCACCTCATGAAGCCTCTCAACTATAGAAAATTACAGTAGGGAGAGCAGGGGCGAAATTACCTTTTTTTTTCAGAAAAACATCATTTTAAAAGATAGAGTTGTAGACAGAGATATATTTCTGCTGTGGCAAGTAACTCAGAAGTGTGGTCTATCAATACCAGGTGGTATTTTGTAGAAATGTAGAAAGACTTCAGTATAATTTCAGTTTGAACATAAGCTGCACATTGTTACTTTTGACCCCATCGGTTGGGACGAAAGTAACAAAACATCATAAGCTAGATTTTTTTCTGTTACTCTTGGCTTCAAGTCACTTTTATTCTGGAACGAATAAAGGCACCTTCAGCTTTTTTCTTATACAAATCATCTAGTTTAATTGATAACTCAGCCATTTCTAGTTTTTCATCCTCTAAAAGAGAGTCTGGATATCTCTGAGACAAATTTGTTATCCTTGTTATTATTCTAATTTCTTCAGCTCGTTTACTTTTGGCCATAAAGGAACCATAGTGCAGTACATTGGAGTGCAGGTTCACATTTATATAGATGGCTTTATAATCTGTTAAAGGAGTATGTAAAATATCAACTTTGACCCTATCTTTATTAAAACTTTCAGAAATTAACCAATAGTCTATTCTGGATAGATTACAAACTGACTTATTACTCCATGAAGGCTATGTCATTAGGGTGTTTAACTCTCCAGATAACTTTTAAATTAAATTTATCCATGAAATTTGTTAGATTAATATTTATTGAATTTGATCATTTATTTATTGAATTTTTAACAACATTTTCTGACCGCCCACTCCAGCCCGCAGCAAAGGTAAAACCACCCGCTCTCTTTTTTTAATAATTATGTATATATTTTCATGTTAAATGTTTATTTACATATATGTATATGTTAATATAAATATATATTCTTTTTTTTCATTCATTTTTTTTGAGCAACTGGGATGGTACTGCCCTGGGAGTTGGTCCCCCACAACACGAAATGCGTACTCTGCATATAGGGAGAGGCGGTACTGAAGTGGAGAAACCAAGAACTGAGGCAGAGCAGGGCATCACGGTGGATCTGGCGAGACAGGGAACCAGGGCAGAGCAAACAGCATTGGAGCCCTACAGTGTGGAGCAGACGAAACAGGAGCCCATCAGGGTGGGGCAGACGGAGCAGAGGACTACCCCAGCAAAGTAGACGGGTCTGAGGATTCTACACAGCGAAGCAGAAGGCCTCCACGGCAGAGTAGATGAAGCAAAAGGCCTCCACGGCAGAGTAGATGAAGCCGAAGGCCTCCACGGCAGAGTAGATGAAGCAGAAGGCCTCCACGGCAGAGTAGATGAAGCAGAAGGCCTCCACGGCAGAGTAGACAGAGCAGAAGTTCTCCATGGTGGAGCAGACAGAGATCTTGATCTGCTAGAAGATGCAGAGACAGGCAACACAGACAGAGAATTCATTGTCCCAAGGACCGAGGCAAGGAACTCAAGGGAGTTCATCAATTTCCTTTGTAACCACTGAACGGATAGACAGCTCATAAGCAGGCTCACTTTGGACTGGCAAACAGATCAAAACCAGGTGCACTGACTAAAACTAAACTTGTAGAAATTTCACAGACAGACTCAATTGAAACAGGACAAACAGTTCAAAAGGAAACTCTTTGACAGGAACTGGATTAACAGAATGTTCAAGGATTGAATCTCTGGAGTAGCAATCAGCAAACTTGAATGCAATTGCATTACTGCAATGTCACAGCCCTCCTCTGCTACACCCACAGTAAACAATACTCTGCAGTTTGGGCAGGAACTGAATGGATCTTAAAAAGACAGGATAAGGAGGTAAAGAAGGGAGGAGCTAATCAATTACTATGGAAACTAACAAGATGGGCAAAGGAACAAAGGAGCACAGAAACAATGGGGAACAAGAAAACTTCAAAATAAGAGTCCACAAAAAACCAAGACAGGAACATAGACTGAAATCATGACCCCTCCGAGGGTATCCTTTCCAGGAGAGATTGTGGAGCAGAGAGTTGACAGGCCCCTGGGCTGGTTGGGGTATGAGCAGCTCTCTCTGGTTCTCACAAGGTTTTTTCTATATTTGTCATAAATGGAAGTTTGGTTCCTTTGGTTTTCGTAGTTCAGGACACTTGACTGATTGTAGAACTTTTCGGACGAGAGCTGAACTGGTGGATGACATCACTGAAAAGAAGTCATGGGGAAGTCGTGGCCTAATGGTTAGAGAGTCGGACTCCCAATCAAAAGGTTGTTCTGAGTATGGGTCATAATACTTGGCTGAATGTCACTTTCACTGAATCGAACTGACTTCAGCTGGAAAATGACTCTGTTGTTGTTCTCTTGCATTGCTGGAACTATTTTCCTGTTGACACTGTAAATTTGCCAAATCTTGGGTTGGAACTTGATTTAATCCTCTTTTTTCCTTAATGTTTTTCTGTACAATAATTACAATTATAACAATACAACACACTCCGCACACACTCAGAATCACTGTCAGTAAAGATGAAGATACTCTATCACTGCACTCAGCATCAGTCGTATCTGTTCCTTCTCTGATAGTTGTCTTGTCTAGAGATTCACAGCTGTGAGAGAGAGATACAGAACTTAACATTAGCTACAAATATATCTCTTGAGAAAAAAATTATAGAAGCAATTAAAAAAACAAAAATTTTAATTTAAGGTGTCAGTATTTTAATATTAATACTTACTCTGTATGCAATATGCAGAATGTAACATTTGAATATGAACCAGCAGGACAGTGATCACACACTGTATCTCTGAACTCTGTTCCTATACAAATACAATTAAACACACAGCATCAGTACATGAGCAATAAACACAGTCTCACAGACGATCACATCATCATTCAGTGTCTATCAGCCTGATCATAATTTAGTAGATTTGTTCAGGTGGTTTTAAAAGACAAGCAACATGCATATTTCCATAATTGATTTATTGAATATGAATACAATCAGAGTTATTGCTCTCAGTTTGTATGGATGTATATTAAAGCTGCTGGACTGATAAAAGACTGACCGGTTTGGTTGATGTATTGTCCAGGTGAGCAGGATGAATGTTTCTTGGCTCTTTTACAGTTATAGAGCGAGTCTATACAGTAATAACCAGGAAGAGGTCCACACACTGTGTCTGATGTTACTGTACATGCCTGCTTTTCTCTCAGCCCATTACCTTCAACAAGAAAGAAAACTAATGAGTCAATTGTAGAAAACCTGGCAATGACAAGTCAGCTGGAGAAAATAAATACAATATATATGAACCCATGAGGACCCACTATGAAAAAGTTTTACTCACTCGTATCACACACAGAACAGGGCAGACACTCTGTTAATCCATTAGGAATATGAGTGTAAGTCCCTGTGCGACATGAATCACATGTTGTGCTGGTGAACTCATCACAGTGTTTATAAACTCGCTTTCCTAGACAATAATAATAAAAAAAGGCAACACATTTGTTATTCATTATTTATACATGCCCTAAGCAACTATATATGTTGTATTTATTGTATGTCTGTTTATTTCTATAAACCCTGTAGGCTTATAAATTTAAATAATTGTTTCTCTTATGTTTCTTATGTTCTGTATCTTGATTTTATGTTAAGTACATTTCTAACGCCACAACAAATCCCGTGTGCTCGTGCACACTTGACCAATAAATATTTTTTTTCCTGATTTAGGAAATAGCCCAGAATAAATACTGAAAAAAATAAAATAAATAAATAAAACCAGTAATCAGACTGTAATAACGCTGGGTACATAGATTTTCTAATTAATCTGAATAACATCTTTCTAAACAATCCCAATATTGACTTTTTATTCAATATTGTTCATCTGCTGAACAACTTGACAAGAGTTTTGATTTAAAAATGTTTTTAAATCAGAATCAAAGTGAAATAAATTAGTAAAATTTTCCCAGGCGCCGCAGCATAAATGGCTGCCCACTGCTCTGGGTGTGTGTTCACAGTGTGTGTGTGTATGTGTGTGTGTGCACTTTGGATGGGTTAAATGCAGAGCACGAATTCTAAGCATGGGTCACCATACTTGGCTGAATGTCACGTCACTAAATCTGAATCAATACTCAACCCTAGACTGGAGTCATGTTGTGTTTAATGCAATGATGATAGATCAGTGATTACAAACTAGGGCCGGGCAATAAATCGATTTTATCGAGTTTACATCGATTTGTTTGAATGAAAATTGGTTTTCTTTTTAACATCTGCCGACGCTCCACTCAGGACTCTCATAGTTGAGAATGGGCTCAATCCTCGCCCAGCACGTTTGCACTAGAGACACGCTGCCAAGGGAGAGAGATGTTTTGCCCTACGAAATTAACAAGACCATGGCAGCATAAGCACACTTGCCAAAAAAGCAACCTGCAGCAGTGTTACTCATTGTGCAGCTCACCAAGCTTTACTTTTGTGGCTCACATGGCAGTAAATAAATGATGATACAATCATGCAGTTAATACAGATATTTCATTAAAAAATAAGCAGGGCTATAACATAACCCATTAATGAACTCACGGCAGGTCTACACCGGACACAAGTGGTGTGATCCGACAAAAGACAAAACTCAGTGATGGGCCACGGCAAGAGAACTCTTGTGTCCAGTGTAGACACTTAGTGTTTGCTCTATTTACAAATAATTGATTTTTGTAATTTAATCTGAATAGCTCTTAACGCTGATTGTGCACTTGGAAGGTTAGATGCATGATGGGCTAGTATAAAAAAAAGAAATAATTATAAAAATTAGCATTAAGGTAATACTATTTTTTTTAGCATATTGTCTGTTATAAATTTGACTTGTAAATAATAAAGAATGACATTAAAACATGTCTTGAACAATTTCTTTGTCATCTGAATATTGATTTTAAGGGGGTGGGGGGATGATTACAATCGTAAATCGGATTTATTGAGAAATAAATCTTAGGGCATATTGCCTAGCCCTACTACAAACCATCATCCGTCTCAGAAACCACTAACCTAGACCCTGAAATCTATTTGGGGATTATGTAACTACAATAATAGCTGTCAAATAAGTGACTTATAATGAAGAATCGAATGTCCAATGACATTCAGAAATAAAACGATGTACTATATTTTGGTGGAGGTGTACTTTTAACACATCAGTCCAAACACAAAAGATTATATTAAGAGCATATTACAGTTGTTCATCAGTAATAATGAATGATAATGAAAAAGACTCTTTAAGTGTCTGAGTTCATCTGCATCTATTCTGGGTTTGAGGGAAGAGAAATCTCATACTGGACTTACCTGAATCACACATTGGGCAACACTCTCCATTAATTTCATATTCTGCATTATTACATGCTGCCATACAAAGCACAATGTTCATGAAGAGGACAAGAAGCATTTTGATAGATTATAGAATATAGACATATCTGGGAACTAAAAAATCATCTGCAGGGGTGAGAAAGAGATATGTGTTAGATGGCTTTCAGTAAAATAGACAGAAATAAATTGTGCCAGACACTTTTAAATCCATTTTACTAGAATGTATGGGTACATTGACAGATTATTTTATACATTAAAGCAGCAGCAGGAGACTCAACCCCTTAAAACAAGAGGAATGACTATTTACAAAATGCCTTTAATTCATATTATATAACATATTTAGGAAAGAAGCATTCATTTTTTAATTAACATTTGAAGAAACTGAATAACTCCATTCACTAGATTTGATCAAAAGACTAAACTACTCTAAATATAGTTCATATATAATCAAGTTAATTATAAGAGGAACACAAAGGGATGTTTATATAAATACCAGATGAATCACACAGCAATCTGACATGTGTTTGCAGGTAAAACTCCCAGATCTAGAACCAAACAGAAACGAGGGAGAGTGAATACTGTAAAGATTTAAATCACAAATATCTATAAAAACAGAAAATGTTCAACATTTACACTTCATGACCACAGCTATATCACCGTCTAGCCCAAGACCGGTTGCCCACTGAAGCTAAGCAGGGCTAAGACTGGTCAGTATCTGGATGGGAGATCTCTTGGGAAAACTAGGTTGGTGCTAGAAGAGGTGCTAGTGAGGCCAGCAGGAGGCGCTCACCCTGTGGTCTGTGTGGGTCCTAGCGCCCCAGTGTAGTGATGGGGACACTATACTGTCAACCAACCCCTTCCTTCAGATGAGATGTTAAACCGAGAACCTGACTCTCTGTGGTCAGTAAAATTCCCATGGCACTTCTTGTAAAGAGTAGGGGTTGCCCCTTTGTCAATCATGACCTCATAAAAATCCCTAACCACCTGATTGGCTCTGTCTCTCTCTCCTCTCCATCTGTAACTTGCCTATAGCTGCCGTCACATCATCCAAGTGGATGCTGCACACTGGTGGTGGTTTAGGAGAGACCCCCCCCCCCCCCCACATGATTGTAAAGCGCTTTGGGTGTACAATTATACACAAAGAACTATATAAATGCATCATTCATTCATCATGCATCATGTTTACCTATGCTTTAGCCAATCAGGAAAACATGAAGTAAAGACATTTCTTACTGATTTCTGTTAGAGTATAACTGCTGATGTACAAACTCGATTCCAAAAAAAATTGGGACACTGTACAAATTATGAATAAAAACTGTATTCAATGATGTGGAAGTTTCAAATGTCAATATTTTATTCAGAATGCAACATAGATAACATATCAAATGTTTAAACTGAGAAAATTTATCTTTTTAAGGCAAAATTTCATGGCATCAACACATTTCAAAAAAGTTGGGACAAGGCCATGTTTACCCCTGTGTGGCATCTCCTCTTCTTTTCTAACAGTATGGAAACGTCTGGGGACTGAGGAGACAAGCTGCTCAAGTTTAGGAACAGTAATGTTGTCCCATTCTTGTCTAATACAGGCTTCTAGCTGCTCAACTGTCTTAGGTCTTCTTTGTCACATCTTCCTCTTTATTGATTCGTCTGACCACAGAACAGTTTCCACTTTGTCACAGTCAATTTTAAATGAGCCTTGGCCCAGAGAAAACACCTGCGCTTCTGGATCATGTTTAGATATGGCTTCTTCTTTGACCTATAGAGTTTTAGCTGGTAAAGGAGAAAGGCACGGTGTATTGTGTTCACCGACAATGTTTTCTGAAAGTATTCCTGAGCCCATGTTGTGATTTCCATTACAGTATCATTCCTGTATGTGATGCAGTGCCGTCTAAGAGCTGAAGATCACTGCATCCAGTATGGTTTTGACCCTTGACCCTTACACACAGAGATTGTTCCAGATTCTCTGAATCTTTGTATGATATTATGCACTGTAGATGATGATAAACTCTTTGCAGTTTTGCTCCACTATTTTTTCCTACAGCATTGGGGGAATTGGTGATCCTCTGCCCATCTTGACTTCTGATAGACACTGTCACTCTGAGAGGATCTTTTTATACCCAATGTTATAACCCATGTTCACAATTGACCTAATAAGTGTCAAATTGGTCCTCGAGCTGTTCTTTATATGTACATTTAACTTTTCCGGCCTCTTATTGCTACCTGTCCCAACTTTTTTGGAATGAGTAGCTCTCATGAAATCCAAAATGAATCAATATTTGGAATGGCATTTCAAAATGTCTCACTTTCAACATTTGAAATGTTATCTATACTCTATTGTGAATAAAATAAAAGTTTAAGATTTGTAAATTATTCCATTCCTTTTTTACTCACAATTTGAACAGTGTCCCAAGTTTTTTGGAATCGGGTTTGAATTTGATGTGTGGGGAGAGCAGCCTACAAACTCCTTGCTGAGTATTGAATATAGTTTAACACAAGTATTTTCTACCTTCCACATCACCCTGGAATATAAACAAGACTTTTATGTAAATGGTTTCGGTTATAATTACTTTATCATTTTACAACAGGGAAACAAAAAAAACGAGGAAGTTTACACATGACTACATGTGACAACGACAACATCAGATGTAATGGTCAGGGAATTAACAGACAGCTAATCATATGAACGATAAGCTGTCATTCTGTTCTTTTGGTATTCATCTTTTGTGAGTCACTTTGAATAAAAGCCCCAGCTAAATGAATAAATGTTAATGTAAATGAAAGAGCAGGGGAATTAATTAATTCTAATCATGGCCACTCTAGTCAATGCTTGTGTTTATCCCCGCTTCGCTGCTCTCCACACTGCATCTGTAAAGATAAACCTCCTTTGATTAAATATAATGGCTACTGTAGCCAAAATCCATCCAAATCCCATCAAAATGCATTGGCATGCCTTATCATGAAAGGAAAAAATTACGTTTAAATTGCACAACATCAGTTAATGTAAATGCTATCATATTGCAATGCTTTATCAACATTTACAAAATATTGCCAAAGTTTAACACAATGGAAATGTGCCTATTGAAGCAGCAGGAGATGACACGAACATTACAGAAACTACAGAAAATGAGCCGATGCTATCATAACTAGAAATGTGCTGGTATTCAGTACTGTGATATATCACGATAATGAACATGCACAATATTGTTATCATGGGCACTTCAATTATTTATTACAAATTATACAGAATTCTGAATGCCTTTTAGGAATAATTTTCCCATCAGCTGGTCAAAAGATGTGGACTCTGATGTAAACAAGCACAGATGAGAAGCGCATGGTGGAGTGCATGAGAGATGCTCTGAAGGAAAGCCAAGTGCACTTTCACTGTCTGACAGCAGATGGCACTGAACAGAAGAAATGCAGTAGTTACCCTTGAAACTAGAGTTGCTGCAGTGAGGAAAATTTCCCACCGGTTAATCAATGTGTGACAACACCGGTAATACCTCTCCTAACAATCCCCATATCTGCTGATTGGCTTCATCACTCTGTCTCCCCTCCACCAGTAAGCTGGTGTGTGGAGAGCATTCTCACACAATATGGCTGGATGGATGCTGCACACTGGTGGAGGATGAGGAGATACCCCTGACAATGTAAAGTGCTTTAAGTGCTTAGAAAAGCACTATATAAATGTAAGGGATTATTATTATTATTATTATTATAGAGTTGTTTTATACACATAACTCCCTCACTTTAACAAAACACATATTTCATTTCCCCAAAAGAACTGGAACAACAATGTCCTCTTCTAATTTTTTTTCTGTGGTTTCTGAACTTTGTTCCTCTAATAACCAAACAAAACTAGAAACTAAAACTTTTTCTCTTGCAAGTACAATTGTGTAAAAATGTACATCTTACAAAGGTTCTTGTAAATGGTAAATGGACTGCATTTATATAGCGCTTTCAACAGACCACATGGCCATCCAAAGCGCTTTAGAACTTGCCTCACATTCACCCATTCACACACTCATTCACACACCGACTGCGGTGTCTGCCATACAAGGCACCATCCAGCTCGTCGGGAGCAGCTGGGGTTAGGTGTCTTGCTCAAGGACAAGGATTAAGCAAAGTGTCTTCTTATAGGATAAAAACACGTGGTCTCATTAATAATTTAATAGACACTGATGCCTCATCAATGTACTATCATCCTTTTGCCATGTCACAAATTGTGAACTCAACACAATGTACATTTCAAACAGAGCTGCATGAGCTCTTATAGCAGGGTTCAGAGAGCAACGCAAGGAAAAGAATGGATGAAGAATACAGAATGAAGTTGTATTGTGTCTTGATGGGTGTAAACAACCAAATGCATTCAAAATGATTTATACACTGTTGTTTATAGGCTAGGTGAATGTAAAGAGTTAAGAAACAAAACTTGTGTTTAACCGTTAAGGTTAGAGACCGCAATCTAAATAAACCATACAATGAAGCCCAACCAGTGCTATTTTAAAGTTAAATAGATCATTTTGTTTCTGTGGTATTTCTGTACCTGAATATTACGGTTATATCTACCTAAAAACGTTGAGTTGAGTGGGTCAACCCTGCAGAGAGCCTGGCTTGTAGAAACTCCAGAACTGTACCAACTGGGCAGTTAGCTGGGTCAAGCTGATGGTCAAGGCACGGAGGCAACGCCGCATGACCTTCATAGTTCGAAGTTGATTGCCCCTCGGGGAGAATCCTTTGGTCTTGAGCCACCACTGTAGGGGTCTCATGTACAGCACGCCAAAAGGTATCACGTTGGACGCAGCTGCCATCAGACCCAACAATCTCTGAAATTGTTTGACAGTGAGTGACTGGCCTTTTTTGACTCTCTTGACTGAGATGAGGATCGACTTGATAGGAGCAGGGGATAGACGTGCCTGCATCGCGTTCGAATCCCATACTACTGACGGAGAAAGTAGACTCTTCTTGGCATTCAGTCTCAAACCCAGCTCCCCCATATGTGCGAGAACGACATCTCGATCTGCTCTGACTGAGCTGAAATCAACCAATCATCGATATAATTGAGAATGTGGATGCCCTCCATGCACAGAGGAACCAGAACTGCATTTCTTTCCACATTTCGTAAATGTGCGGGGTGAGAATGCAAGGCAGAAGGGAAGTACTCGATATTGGTAAGCTTCACCCCGAAAGCGAACCTCAGAAACTTCCTGTGTTGTGGAAGGATGGATATGTGGAAGTATGCATCTCTGAGATCTATTGTGCAAACCAGTCCTCAAATATAATTTGAGCTACATCATGCATGATCGTGCATTTTGAACTTCAGTTTCATAACTGATCGATTTAAGACCCACAGATCTATGATCGGACGCAACCCCCCATCCTTCTTAGGAACTATGAAATACCGGCTGTAGAACCCGTACTCCCTGTCTTGAGGAGGGACCACCTCAATGGCGTCCTCCCCTAATAATGTTTTCACTTCTTGTTCCATAACCAGAGCCTGCTCGGGGCCGACTTACATCGGAGTAACCCCACTGAATCTCGGCAGTGAAGAGCCAAACTGAATACGGTAGCTTTTTTTTTTTACTTTGCGCAGGACCCATTGAGATACATTTGGCAGTAGTTTCCTCGCTGCTAAATAATCTACTAAGGGAATCAGTCTCTCAAGACTGAACTCTGGTGTAAGAGGCCCCCGAAGGGGCGGCGAGCATCTCAGCTCCGCTACACACGCGGGCGGAAAATACTGAGGACATCGCTCGCTGGAGGCCGCTGCACCCTGGAACTCTGGCAGGGTTAGCAGACCGGCCCTCAGAGGGCACTGAGTTGTTTGCATTCCATTTCACGGTCACTATGATTGTTCATTGTCCATTTGGTCTCCAAATTCTCCAATTTCCTTTCCAAAGCCGTGAGCTTCTTCATGATGCTATTCATATTGCGGTTAAAAAAGTCTCAATCTCACCACTCTGCCCACTGCTTCGATCATGACTGGCAGCCTTATGAGTCTTTGGACAGCTGTTCCCGTCTAATCCAATCAGCAGAAGACCTGTTATCATGGTTCCAAATAGGTAGATGTCTTCAATGTCTTCCACGGAAAGAGCCACCACACACCCGCCAATTCGCCCATGCGTCCATCGTGTAGCTAGCTGCGAATGTTCCGGCAGGGCAGTCAGGTTCCCCCAAACCCAAGCTTCTCATCGAGAAGATGGTGTCAATTGCGTTGAGAGACCAATTAATCAAATCCATATTCCAGTTTAGGAGAGCAGTGCAGAGAAAGTCTCACAAAGTAGATGAGACAAGAGACACAGGCGAAGCAGGGAAGTCAGGGAGGAGAGAAAAGAAATGCGACTGCCTCCGTTGAGAGCTGAAGAAGATTATGATATTCAGAGTCGCTCATGCTAGACGCGTTCCCAGTAGCGCTTCGACGCAGCTCGAGTTACTGAAAAGAGGAACTATTGACTCTCTCTTTTCTAGCATTTTAAATACAGTTGCTCCTTTACGCTTAAGAAAGGTTAAGGAAACCAGTATGACACCATGGTATAATGAGCATACTCGCACCCTAAAGAGAGCAGCCCGAAATATGGAGCGCAGTTGGAGGAAAACAAAACTAGAGGTATTTCGTATTGCTTGGCGGGAAAGTAACCTGTCCTACAGAAAAGCATTAAAAACTGCTAGATCCAATTACTTTTCTTCTCTTTTAGAAGAAAACAAACATAACTCCAGGTATTTATTCAATACAGTGGTTAAATTAATGAAAAATAAAGCCTCAACAAGTGTTGACATTTCCCAACACCACAGCAGTAATGACTTTATGAACTACTTTACTTCTAAAATCGATACTATTAGAGATAAAATTGCAACCATTCAGCCGTCAGCTACAGTTTCGCATCAGACAGTGCACTATAGACCCCCTGAGGAACAGCTCCACTCATTCTCTCCTATAGGAGAGGAAGAATTGTATAAACTTGTTAAATCATCTAAACCAACAACATGTATGTTAGACCCTATACCATCTAAGCTCCTAAAAGAGGTGCTTCCAGAAGTCATAGGTCCTCTTCTGACTATCATTAATTCCTCATTGTCATTAGGATATGTCCCCAAAACCTTCAAACTGGCTGTTATTAAGCCTCTCATCAAAAAAACACAACTTGACCCCAAAGAACTAGTTAATTATAGACTGAGTAATTTCTTACTGCTAAATTCGGAAAAAACAGCGGTGTTAATTATAGGGCATAAAAACTCTGCATGTAATAACCTAGAACACTGTCTAAGACTTGATGGCTGCTCTGTTAATTCTTCGTCATCAGTTAGGAACCTAGGTGTGCTATTTGATCACAATCTTTCCTTAGAAAGCCACGTTTCTAGCATTTGTAAAACTGCATTTTTCCATCTCAAAAATATATCTAAATTGCGTCCTATGCTCTCAATGTCAAATGCAGAAATGTTAATCCATGCATTTATGACTTCAAGGTTAGACTATTGCTTTATTGGGTGGTTGTTCTGCACGCTTAGTAAACAAACTACAGCTAGTCCAAAATGCAGCAGCAAGAGTTCTTACTAGAACCAGGAAGTATGACCATATTAGCCCGGTCCTGTCCACACTGCACTGGCTCCCTATCAAACATTGTATAGATTTTAAAATATTGCTTATTACTTATAAAGCCCTGACTGGGTTAGCACCTCAGTATTTAAATTAGGGCTGTCAAAATGGCTGAAAAACTAAATTAAATTTTTTTAACATATTATTAAAATTCGAATTATATTTGAATTTAAAATCGTAATTTCAGTTAGGGTGAAGGGAAGCTTTTGTCTTCTTCTCTGATGCCAAAGAGGGCACATCAAGCTAAATATTACTAATGCACGTTTAATAAAAGCATTAGAATGGAATACAACGTTTTTGCATATGAATGTGGATTTTTATTTTTAATTCGACTAATATTCAAAATGTAAAAAAAAAAAATTTAACAGCCCTAATTTGAATGAGCTCTTGATACATTAAAATCCTCCATGCCTGCTGCATTCTCAAAACTCAGGCAATTTGATAATACCTAGAATATCAAAATCAACTGCGGGCTGCAGATCCTTTTTGATCCTATTTGATGGTTGATGGTGGATCAGCACCTAGAAAGGACCTCTACATCCCTGAAAGACAGCGGAGACCAGGACAACTAGAGCCCAGATACAGATCCCCTGTAAAGACCTTGTCTCAGAGGAGCACCAGGACAAGACCACAGGAAACAGATGATTCTTCTGCACAATCTGACTTTGCTGCAGTCTGGAATTGAACTACTGGTTTCGTCTGGTCAGAGGAGAACTGACCCCAACTGAGCCTGGTTTCTCCCAAGGTTTTTTTCTCCATTCTGTCACCGATGGAGTTTCGGTTCCTTGCCGCTGTCGCCTCTGGCTTGCTTAGTTGGGGTCACTTCATCTACAGCGATATCATTGACTTGATTGCAAATAAATGCACAGACACTATTTAACTGAACAGATGACATCACTGAATTCAATGATGAACTGCCTTTAACTATCATTCTGCATTATTGAGACACTGTTTTACTAATGAATGTTGTTCAGTTGCTTTGACGCAATGTATTTTGTTTAAAGCACTATATAAATAAAGGTGACTTGACTTGACTTAACATCTTACCTTATCTCACTACTTCTGGGAACTACACGCTAAATTCAGTTATGTTAATGACTTTTAGTGTTTATGGTGTAAATCACATGCTCTGATCAGGGAGCAGGAGTCATTTTTCTTCACTATATATTCACATACTGATTATGCATTGGAGAATGTTTCTGAAGTAAACTAAATGTTTACATACTGTTAAAGTAAAAGTCATACATATAACAAGTCAAACATATAAACAACTTAAGGTACATTATACAATGTCCTCATTATGAAATTAAAGTAAAACAAATGTAGGATAAATGTGACCCTCTGTGACTAAAGTCTCAAAATTAAAGTTAAGCATTAAAGTTTGATTTCAACCATTATTATTATCATATTACCATAGGATTTCAATCTTTGAAATGATCTTACTCAGCCGGTAATAAAGATATCAATGTCATATTTTTAAAGAATGTTTTTTACCTTATGATGGGTGATTTTATTTAGAAAAGAGTAAATCACCCAAAATTGACTTTAGCTGGGTTTTCACAGACAGGGTCACATTATACATAAGTTTTTATATATAAGCCTAGATTTTTACTATTACTCCACTACATTTCCTAATTAAAATGTATATTTGCTCTGACACATTTCCCCGAAGCATATTCATTACTTACTACAAAACAGTCATAAGAATACAGATTTTTTTTGTTTGAGGAATCAGTGGTCTGCAGGGGTCTGTAAGACATATAACAACACCTTCGTTCATGCAAACAATTGGGGTTTTAACCACAGATGATACATTTTTGCTCAAGTCTTGGTTCTGTGATCAGGGGTGTATTAAGGTGTGAGCCTTCCCCCCAATGGTTGCTTTACTTGAGATATGTATTTAGAGCCATACATGGTTTACATGCAGATAGTAAGGTGAACTGCATACATACACACACACACACACACACACACACACGCACAAGTCATAGGCTATTAGAATTTTCATAGTCAGTTATATAATATTTAAGTCAGTTATTTCTATATTTTGTTGTAGCGTGTCAGTAGGAAATGTCAGTTAACCAAACTTTAATTTTGCCAAGCAGTGAAGGCCAGTTGTTATTAACCACCTCTACTGGACTGCAGTTTCCGCTCCTAACGGAGGTGCAGATGTGATTGAGGCCAAGTGGAAAAGCTGGGTAGGCAGTGAATGTAAATAAATGTATTTATTTAAATCTATTTATATAACGTGCTTGGCGGGTGACTCAGGGATTCCATGTGGGCACCACGTTGGTGATCACTGCTCTGGGGGTTCGCCCCCGTAGGAAAATTTTGTTCATTTTCAATTTAAACACATGAATGCATGTGCATTTTAAGAGCAGAATCAAGTGCTCTTGTAGTAATTTATTTATTTGTTGCACTGATGTGATTTTTTTTATTAGTTTTTATTTTAATATAGTTTTCAAATTTCTTATAATTTCAGTTTAGTTTCAGTTAGTTTCATAAATGGTTTTGTTAATTTAAGTTTAGTTTTTATTGTGTGAACAAATTTCTATTTCGTTTCTTATATAGTTTCAGTTTCAGTTTTAGTAAATAAAGTTTAACAGAGTTAATGGAACACTTCCAGTGTAGACTGAAGCAAGACATTTGCACAGTTTACAGTTAAAGAGCCACACAGATGGGAAATCAAAAATGACCTGTATTACAGTGTATGATGTAGCTGTCCATCAGTGTAAACAATGTGCAAATAATTAAACCAAAAAGTACACGATTTATAAAGTTATTGGTTTCTAAAGTAAGGAGTCGACTCTGAATCGCTGAAACGAGTCGTTATAGATTTCAAATCTTTTGCCCATCTCTATGTACGTCACTAGGAGCACTTTGCATAATAATCTCCGCCTACCGTCTTGAGAGAAACTGACCTCTGACCTGCCCCCCCCCACACACAGACGCTCTGGTTGGTGTGAGAGCATCATGTCGAGGAGACAGTGTGTTTTTAATTGTAAAGGCAAGTTTGTTTTATTTTCACAGCCAAAGAATGAAGATCAGAAGAACCAATGGCTAAAATTCATTTTCACCACAATACCAGAGCAGTACAACAAATCCCTTTTGTTGTGTTCACAACATTTCACTGATGACTGCTTTTCTAATCTCGGTGAGTACAGCGGGATTTTCAAAGCGTTTGGCCATAAAAGATGGTTCATTACTAACTTTATTTAGACCAACGAGCATCTCCGAATCACAACGTGAAGTATGATTATGAAGTTATGTGTTTGTTTTCTCCCAAGCGTCTTATCAGTATGTGTGCTGTCTGCAGCCTGTCTGCGCTGATCTTCATTTACAAACACGTCATTAAAATGAAGTGTAACTCCGTGAATACTCAACGAAGAGACATGAGAAAGCTTGACATGTCTACTTTAAAACTAAACAAGTGCTGCTAACAGATATTCTGTGATAAAGTAATCCATAAGAAAACAACGTGATGTCCGTTTTTCACGTCTCCGTTCATTATATTTAATGTGACCACGCCCCCGTGCTAAACGCGCTATTCAGATTCAAACTGAAGCCCGCGGCTTGAATACGGAACAACCAATCAAAACTGACTATGTTAGTTGACCAATCAGAACACAGTATGCTACCGAAAGGTGGGATTTAAGGAAACTGAATCTTTTGAACAGCTTCGCGTGAACCGTTTGGGGATCTCTTTGGGGACCGTTTGGGGATAACGTTTGTGTAAACCTCTTAATGAAAGAAATGAAATAATAAAATAAACCTTTATAATTGAACAAAAACTAAAGAGAAAAGCACTTCTCCTTTGCAGAGATAATCCATCCACCTCACAGGTGTGGCTGATTAGACAGCATTATTATTATTGCACAGGTGTGCAGATCTTTTGAGTTCAGCTCATGAAAAATGGGGACAAAAACAAAAGAGTTGCGTTTATAATTTTGTTCAGTGTATTTTGGTTTATAAACTATCCTTTCATCAGTCACGTTTCCACTCAGCTAAGGTACCCCCCATTATTATTCACAGTTTAGTAGTAAAACTTTAGCTGTGGGCATGATTCGCTTGCGTAAGTGTTTTTGTATTTTATGTCATTATTATAAGAAGTGATTGGAGCACTATATTGCTTTAAAAACTGCGAGGGCAGAGCATATACACAAACTCACAGAAAATAACCAAAACAATCCAAGGTTTTTATTTAACACAGTGGCTAAGTTAACAAATTACCAGACGCCACCTGATTCAAATATTCCACCAACGTTAAATAGTAATGACTTTATGAATTTCTTCACTGATAAAATAGATAACATTAGAAATACAATAGTGAATGTAGATTCTACAGCATCTAATACTTTAGTTTCATCCATCGCACCCAAAGATAAACTGCAGTGCTTTATAAATATAGGACAGGAAGAGCTAAATAAACTTATCACTGTATCTAAACCAACAACATGTTTATTAGATCCTCCAACACAATATTAAATACCATATGACCTGCTCTTTAAATATAATGTCTACTGCAGCTAAACTCTGTCGAAATCCTATCAAAATCCGTTGGCATGACTTATCGCGAGTGAAAAAAAAGTTTTAGTTGCATAACATTGGTTAATGCAAATGCTATCATATCGCAATCATTTTTCAAAGGTATTTACGAAATATATCCGAAGTTTTGCGCAAATCTGTAATGGAAATGTGCCTATTGCAGCTGCATCAGATGACACTAACATTACAAAAACTACAGAAAATGAACCCGATGCTATCGTAAAAGTGTGCTGGTATTCAGTACTGCTATATATCAGGATAATGAACATGTACGATATTGTTATCATGGGCACTTCAATATACACATTGTGGGATTACAAATTTAGAAAATGTTAAATCTAGGTTCCAATATAATAGTAGACTTTTGGGGTAATAAAGTTGACATCCAAGAAGCTCAAATCAGGAAAATCAAGTGTCTGAGACATTAACCTTTTGTCTTTGTGTTCTTCCTTGAAGCTCAAGGCACAGCTGTGTCTTTTGTCTCTATGATAATGTGAAGGTATCCGTGATACTGTCAGGCACCTCTGTGTTTAAATGACACTGTTATGCTGATAAGATCAAGGCTGGGAAGATGCCAGTGTCTGGTACTTTCCTGATTGCATTTGCATGCTTTGTTAAAATGTTCTCCACCTCTACTGTATGGATCCCTCCCACTTGAATGTATATAATCTACAATGTCTTAAAGACAAATTAGACTATTGATGACTGCAGCGCCACGCAGAGCGTTCTCAATAAAAGAATCCTGCTGAAGATTACCCAAGAGTCTCCTGGTCTTCGTTTCTGAGTTCCCAACACATAATTATTTATTACAAATTAAACTAAACTGTGAATGCATTTTAAGAATACATTTCCCATCAACTGGTCACAATGTACAATAGCGCTGTATATTGCATCAAAGTGGTAGACTCTACCTGGATGTAATCAAGCACGGATGAGAAGCACATGGCACAACTTGTGAAGGAGACTAACATATACTGCTAAAAAAATAAAGGGAACATTTATATATTAAAGTATTTAATTATTTAGATTATTTCATTTATTCAGATATAGGATGTGTTGCTTATAATAAATGTTGATAAAACATAAGCAGATGCTGGGAGGGGAAAATCACAGTATACTCAGTACAAAAAACTAGACTACACATCTGCACTTAACAAGAATACAAAATAATAAACAGTATCTATTTTTCCAACTAATAACTCCCCCACTTTCCACAGATCTAACTTCCCCCACAGAACCGGATCAACAACTTCCTCTTCTACTTTTTATTTTAATCCAGCATTTCTGCTTAAAGAACTAAAATGACCTTTCAGATTTATTTAATTATAAAAATCTTTATAATCCAAGGGCGTATAGAATTTAGTAAGAGGCTAGGGACATGTCCCTACCAAATCCAGTGATTACTAAATTGTCTCTATCAATTAAGTCTTTAAACATTTAACAATTAACATTTAAATCAATGTTTAAATCATTTTCAAAGTTTATAAATTCCTTGTTTTACTTTTGTGATTATTTTTTTCATGATTATTTTACTTTCTTTTACTTAAAAGCACATTACCATTGTGTATGAAATTTGCTATATAAATAAACTTGTCTAGCAATAATTTTGATCAAATTAAATATATTTTTAATTATAACTGTTGTTGTAATTTTGTCCACATCTGAAATAAGACAAACCATTGATATTACCCGAGAAGTAAAAAGAAATTCTTGGAGATACACCAAATGTTTGTCAACTGACATTATTCAGCCGAAAAAAAGAAAGAAAAAAAAGCTCACAAAATTTTTGGTGACACGATCAAATCGCACTCAGTGTAGAGTGAGAGGTTCGCACTCAGGAAACATGGGCAGTTTGTGCAAACATTCAACACTGTCTGAGAACCGACAGCGAGAGTCTGTTTAGCACTTCATCTTGTGTTTGATGAGAAGAGAAAAGTATGGGTGTTAGGTGTTTGTGGTTTCTGCACCAATTTGCCCTCTGCTTCATAAACACATAAGAACGCGCTACAACAAGACCTTTGGGTAACTAGTTCGGCTCTCTAACCATTAGGTCACATCCGCCCAAACCTTTACCAGGTCACAAACTGTGACATCAACACAATGTACTGTAGAATAGATTTTAAACCCGGAAGATAAAAATGGCACAATTTTTTTTTTAAATTAACCAGTTTTATCCAACAGTTAAAATTCCTGGAAGCTAAAATTGTCTCTAATATACAACACAAACACCTCTGCTAAAATCTCAAAACATGTAGTCTGGGGTTTCTTGACCCTTTAACTCCTTAACTGTCACCCCCCATTTTTTAAATAGGCATTAAAGTGCACTATCCAGACTAAAATTGCTGTAATTTATGAACACTTTGGAATATAAACATAAGGTTGGTCTCTTTTTAAAGAAGAAAATTAGCAGATTGCAAAGTGCAAATTAGCAAAGTGGAATTTTTTCAAAAAATTGAAGTATCAAAAAGTTATCAAAGTTTAAATATACTGTAAATAATATGCGCTATATTAATTTTATTTTATTTATTATAAATATTTTACATAACAGTTTTTACTCTAAAATTGGTATAAAATTAAAGCCTTGTGTCTAAATAAGTTATGTTATAAATTTGAAGTTGATATGTAAAAAATTGAGGTTCCTGTGAGATTTTATTTAGGGCGTCATACCACACACAGCCACTTGGAGTCATCAAAACTATTTTGAAATTTGCTTAATGAATTTTTCTCTAGATTTCTCTGTGAATTTTACTTATATCTCAAAATATGACCAAATATGAAATCCTGAGACCCAGACTGTTCCAATGATATGATATATCTCGGCTCGGTGTTCTCTCTTCACATCAGTTCAGTCAGTGTACTGTTTGAGTAAATTAATTACTCCGGGATATTGGTTTATTTGAACTCAGAGGGAGTGTCAGCCATGGACATGGACTACTTTGATGATGTTTTTCTTACCTTTCTGGACATGGACAGTATACAGTACACACAGGAGGGACTGAAAGCTCTCGAACTAAATCTAAAATATCTTAAACTGTGTTCTGAAGATAAATGGAGATCTCACGGGTTTGGAACGACATGAGGGTGAGTTATTAATGACAATTTAGATTTCTATGAACTAACCCTTGAAGCTCGGCTGTGTCCAGTTCCATCAGAATTCTCTTCTACTTGAGCTAGTATACAGGTGCTGGTCATATAATTAGAATATCATCAAAAAGTTGATTTATTTCACTAATTCTATTCAAAATGTGAAACGTGTATATTATATTCATTCATTACACACAGACTGATATATTTCAAATGTTTATTTCTTTTAATTCTGATGATTATAACTGACAACTAAGGAAAATCCCAAATTCAGTATCTCAGAAAATTAGAATATTCTGAAAATGTTGATAATATTGAAACAAAACCCATTCAAAAATGTGGGGGAGATTCATAAAGAGTGGACTGCAGCTGGAGTCAGTGCTTCAAGAACCACTACACACAGACGTATGTAAGACATGGGTTTCAGCTTCGCATTCCTTGTGTCAAGACACTCTTGAACAACAGACAGCGTCAGAAGCGTCTCGCTTCAGAAAGGACTGGACTGCTGCTGAGTGCTCCACAGTTATGTTCTCTGATGAGAGTCAATGTTGCATTTCCTTTGGAAGAGAGGAGAGAAACACAATCCACGTCGCTTGAGGTCCAGTGTAAAGTTTCCACAGTCAGTGATGGTTTGGGGTGCCATGTCATCTGCTGGTGTTGATCCACTGTGTTTCTGAGGTCAAAGGTCAACACAGCCGTATACCAGGAAGTTTTAGAGCACTTCATGCTTCCTGCTGATGACCAACTTTATGGAGATGCAGATTTCATTTTCCAACAGGACTTGGCACCAGCACACACAGTGCAGATCCAAAAGTTTAATCTCATAATTGTTACCATGAATTTGCATTAGTTCATACCCAGCTGGTCACATTCGTTAGCCAACAAAGTTGCAAATTTAAAGTCTGTGACTATAGAGAGCAAATTGCATGCCACTCATGCAGCCAACAGAAACACAAATTAGAAATGCTACTATGATTAGGTAATAATTAGGGCTGTGCGATTAATCGAAATAGTCATAAAATCACGATTACAGCGCGAGCGATTTCTAAATCGCTTTACAGGCCCTGACCTACCACAGTGTGCTATCCGAAACAATCAGAATACAGCAAGCCTAAAGGGAGCACAAGAAAAGAACAGACTTGGCATATGCCTACATAACTCCAGGTTCACACGCTCCGTCTGTGAGGAGTATTTTTTCAGAGCCCATATTAACAGATCATGAGCGTTCGCACTGCATGCGGTAAAAGACACAAAAGATGTGAACAGAAAGAAATAGAAATGTGCGAAAATAATTAATATCTAGCACAAGAGCATAGAGAGAGTTGTGAGTGCACAAAATGAAGTTTGAGCAGAGGAAACATGCGTGTATCGGAGCATGCGTGTCTGGTTAGTGACAGAGCAAAGGAAATCTGCATGCGAGTGGAGAAATTCATGCTCACGCATTATTTTAATGTGCTCTTGCGTTACAATAATGCACTCTCGCTCCTGCATCGCATACACATACTGTATACGCACTAGAGGTCGACCGATATATCGCTCGGCCGATATATCGGGCCGATATTTGTAATTGTTTAATATATCGGCATCGGCCGATATCAGTGTTCTGTAGCGCCGATTTAAAGTCAGGCACGTCGGCAGGCAGCCCCGTGTTATTGGTGCAGTGGAAAGTGCTGCTGCAGCCACTGCATGTGAAGCATCCCAAGACAAAACTTTTGGAAGATTCAACAACAGACCTGCGAGATAAAGGTAGTCAGATAATTTCACTCTGTAAATGGGGTGGAGAAGTTGTCAGCTCTTACAAACACTGCAGCGTGATTGAGGGCTCCGTTACTCCGCCCCGCTCACAGACAGCACCGCGCTCGGAGAGACAGACGTCCTGGAGCTGCCCAGAATGGTGAATAACATGTGTTCGGAAGCATGGTTTGATGCAGACAATAACCAGTTTTCCATCCAACTCATTTGTATTTAGGGATGTCAATATTCGATAATTTCCATGATCGATCGTCGTTTAAATTAACGATCAATTAATGCTGCAAAATGCGTCTGCAGCGGTATTATTATTATGTGCAAAAGCCACTTGGAAAAAAAGCCTACTCATCCGAATTAAAGGGGTTTTAGTCTGAATAAATTGCTAGTAGCAGGACTGTAAAATAAATAAATGTGATTATGATCATTTGATAAAATGAAGAGAACGCACCATACGTTGGAGATCATTTATCTTTGTTGACTGTTTCTCGTCGAGGAGACCGCAGAATGCGCTTCTTTAAATGGTTTCGTGGTGCTCGTTGTTGTATTTTAAAACGCAATTAACTGCAATGTTTTCAAATGACACTATAGTAGTGGTGCAACGGATCATCATTGATCCGTGATCCGTTCAGATCAATATATTTATGACCCGCGGATTGATTTATGAAAAAAAAAAAAAGTTGCGCAGGTTTAATCCACACTCAGTTGTCATGGCAAGCGGAGGAACAGAGGAGCTTGAACGCCCCACGCATTTTCGCTTCTCTGTCAGATATAATGATGAAAGAAAGAGGTTAGAGTAAAAAGATTGTGCCAGATCTTTGTGAACAGGAGAAGAAAAAAAGTTGGGTGGACGTCCAGGGGGACGGAGAGCTCTGTGATGAAAACTGCTCACTTCATCACAGCACACTGGAAGATGAGAAGTCCGGCTATTATGTTAGAATCAATCCCGTGCCATGTGCACTTTAAGTTGATTTCATATATTTTAATTTAATAATTTAATGTTAATAAAAAAAAAAGACAATGCTGTAAAAATGTATATTACATAATGCACCGTTCCTGTAAGCTAGCTAATACATTCTTGTTAACAAATTGGACTTGCAATAAATTTAAATTATTTCTTATTAAATTTACATGCATGTTTCTAGGCTATAGCTAAAGAAACACATTTGACTATCAATATTTTAATGTTGACTTTATTTAGATGGCAAAGGCTTTGAAGAAAGCACCAGTGTGGGAGTATTTTACCAGGTAATCACTAGGGAAATCACCAGGGAAAACACAGTGTAATACCTGTGACAAAATAATCAATATCTACAAGTAAAAACACTACAAACACATGGAAAGCACATCCATCCAGAAGTCAGTGAAGAAGCAAAGAAAAAAAGGGACAAGAAAGATCCTTCTCAGCCATCAGTGTCTCAACTTTATGAAGCAAGACAGGGTGGATGGACACCAATCCAAGATTTCTCAAAATTGTTGCATCTATCATTGAAATTACTGCCATTGACAACCAACCAATTTCTGTCGTTTCAGGTGTTGTATTTAAGAGACTTATTTCCCTTATGGAACCCAGGTACAGAAGTAAAAAAGAGAAGTTTTACAGAACAAAGATTCTAGATGAAACCTACTCCAGGGTTTTGACAAAAATCAGAAGTGAACTAATGAAGGACAAGGCCCTATTTATAGCATTCACAAGTGACTGTTGGACTAACTGGGCATTTCATGCTCAATGTCAAGCCTATGATTGGATCACACTCAGCCAGATATGGCGCTTTTCCACTGCATGGTTTGGTATGGTTCACTTTTGGGAGGTTTTCCACTGGGTTCAGTACCTGGTCTTTTTTTTAGTACCACCTCGGTTCAGGTTCCAAGAATCATTGAGGATAATCGTCACTACCTGTGTCACTGAACTTGTGACAAACACAACAGAACCGCTAGATTTAAATCAGCACATCCACTGAAGGATTGAACACAATGTTTTTGAATGAAAGTCTCAAAATTCTAATGAAACAAATAGAATTGACTCAGAAGAGATGTGAATGAATACATGCACGTCACCTGATCCACAAATGCACATTTTAATCTCTACATGCACAAATTATGATAATTTAGTTGTCTCTATTTAATCAAATGCTGCTCTTTAATGTAGTTCTTAACTCTGCAGACACCGGTTAAAAAGAGTTTGTTTCAGTTTAGTGATGCACATTTGCTAATTTTTCAAATCGTGTACATGTTCATGAATTGCACTGGGCCTTGTTTGTTGGTAGTTGTGTGTGTGTGTGACGTGAAATGCGGTTAACTGCGAAAATAAAGTCTTATAATCTACATGAACTGAACAAGATCGACTCGAACTAGACATCAATTAATGCATCCCTGTCACCTGATCCAGAACATTTTTATTTCCAAACTAATACTTTTGGAGTATATTTAAAGATGGGTAATTTTACTGAAGTAAATTTGGGGGGAAACATCTGTATTTTTACTTCGTTCCTGTGGGCAATGCTCCTCTCATTATTTTATCTGAATGATTCGTTCAGTTCCCTGCTGCATGAATTATGAGTATGTTATGGGTCACCATACTTGGCTGTGTGTCACTTTCACTTTTTAAATTCAGATCTGTACATGTAAAATTACACCATCTCAAAACTGCACTAACAGGATAAACTTCCGAATGACAAGAATAATAATAGCAAAATCATTCATTCTATATGTTGAAGTCTTGTGACTGTGTTCAGTGAGTGATTTAACATTTTACCTCATCTTCTGCTGCTGGGGATTTCCAAGATATAATCAGTTTCAGTTAACGCCTCCGTGTTTTAGACACATCAGCACTAGTATGTAAAGGAAGTAGGAGTCATTCTTACACATCCTTATTATACATTGGAAGTTTCTGAAATAAAAAAATCAGAGGTAGCGTTAAATAAACGAAATGTCTACAAACTGGTACAGTAAAAGTTGCGTTTTAAATTAAACAATATCAACAACTTTCTTAAAACGCGGTTAGCAGACTAATACTGAATATATACAGAATATAAAGAAAATAAACAACTTAAGCTACATTCTACAACATCCTCATTATTAAATAATTAAGTATGATAAATGATACAGAATCATAAATATATTTAAGTGAAATATTGCCAATATTAGCAAGATACGCAGCAAAGCTAGCAACACATGAGCTTCACGAGATGAGCTAATAATCATAAAGTTAAACACGAAAACACCAAGCGAAAAAGTGAAACGCCAACGACATTACAGGCAATAGTTTCAGCAGTATTCATTACCATCCAGTAATACAAGCATAAAATCAAGAATTAAACTTACTGCTCATCATGGAAGCTCCGACGCTTGTATCAGTAAAAGACCGCCATCGATCTATTATGCCCGCCACGTTATTTCGCGGGTCGCGCATAAACTGCGTATTACGGTATAACGTTACCCGTCAGAGAACTGATCTGAATGCAGTGCTCATGCAGCGAACCCAAGTGCATGGACTCCGAAGTGCGGATGTGAAGTGGGATTGCGTCACAGCGTCACGACGAAGGCTTACGAATTTCGAAAGCGACTTCAAATGCGCCCTTCTTCTTCAATTCCCATATCCCAGAATCACTTGCGTGCATATGACGACGGTTGCAGGTGAGAGTTCTGTGGATGACTTGACATTGATATGTAAGTAAGCTATTGTATTTCCATTCACTCAAATACCTAGCGAACACAACCCACAAACAATAAGACAGCAGCTATATAAGACAATGGTCTTTCTCTTTGTGTTTTTGAAGTGCTGTCATACAAGATATTTCTACAAATGTTTTAACCAAACTTTAGCACTGCAGTATTTTGTATGCATGGCCTGCTGTGTCATATTTTATATTGGTAAGATTACAAAGCTTTATATTTTTTATAAGTGTTTCCATTTTCTCTTGTTTTATTACTATTCTGGAGCGAGTTGGTGGAGTTGCTGGGAAAAACTTAAAAATACATAGTTCATAGTAATTTTTTTTTTTTTTTTTTTTTTTTGCTGAAATTCATTGTGCTGTTGTTGTTAACAGACATGGTTTATTTGCTAAGTGTCCTGGGACAGGTGAAGGAGTGCGTAGAGCTGCTCAGGGAGGACATCAAACTCCAGAGAGAGAGAGAGAAGAGTGCAAGTTTTTTCTTCTTAACAGAATGCTTAACAGATACATTCTTCATAGCCAAAAGATAACAGTAGGGAAAAAATTGGTATATTACAGTTTTTCAATATCTTTTTTTTTTTTTTTATATCATATTGTCAATGGAAAAAACAAATTTCTCTAGTTTATTTTTTTGATTCAAGTTAAAAATGAAATGCATAAGTTGTATACATTTTTCTTATTTAGTGTGTTCATAAATAAACCTGAGTACTTTCTGTACATTTTGTATTTTTGTTTTTCATATTCAAGTGTAAATAAAAGAGAAGTAATCATGTACATTGTTTTTTTTTTTCAATACAGCTTAAACAAAACATTCTTTTATGTGTTTATTTTTTTGTCCTGTAAATATTTTTTCACACATTAAAACAAATTGTTCTATACATCCTTTTTACAACCATTTACTGCATAGCTTAGGTTTAACATCAGAAAAACACCATCGGTTTGAGCCCAGCACTGCCTCCATGTGTTCTGGGGTCTTCAGGAGGAGAGTCTCTGGTGAATGGCCAGCAGCTCCTCAGATACTCGGAGGATAATGTGGTGGACAGTGGAAAGAGGCACATGTCAAACCCTTTTTATGATGTACCACTGGCAGACAGAAGAGAAACACCAGGGTCTGGTTTGTGGCACTTCTCATAAGATCCAGCAGCACAGTCAGGGCCTCGCTGCTCAGAACAAAAACATTAAACACCTGTCCAGCACTGACACGTTCAGCTTCATCCCACAGTTGGCCTACAGGGGCTGGTCTGATTTAGGGAAGGAAGAGAGAATTGTTTAGAGCTATGACAATGTAATTAGTACAAGAAATATTGGGATACTTTAGTAAACTATAATAACTACTAATACCATATTGAAATCTGAGCTGTCATTTATTGTCCTCTCGTCAGTGCTCCTCTTGCACGGTTGCTATGCGACAGAGCGCTAAGGGCCCTTCGGAGGGCCCTTCGTGCACTTCGGAGACCTGGTCTTCAAAGTGCGTAGCTACACTCAACTTTGGGACACAGCGAGTGGGCGGGGCGCCGTGAGCGCTGCAGCAGGAACGTTATTGCGTTGTTGTTGAAACTAGAGGTGTGCGATACCGCTAGATTTGGTATCGATCCGATACCAAGTAAATACAGGGCCAGTATCGCCGATACCGATACCAATATCGATACTTTTTAATAATTAAGGTGGATGTGTCTTCAACCTAAATCTAAATTAATTTTCATGACTTTTAATTTGTTTTTGTGATTTGCATTTTGGGTTATTAATCAGTACTACAAAAGCTTTTGTTCAGAAACAACTTTTGGTTACTTCTGATTTATTTAAATAAACAAAGTTACAAAATGATTACTTCACAAATATAAAAAATGTAAAAACAAATTCTCTTTTCAAGTAGCATGTTAATAAAAAAAATGTTCTCCTCTTTAGTGCACTTCTTTTCAGTATTTTTTTCTTAAAGTCACAAAGTTTTACTTCACAATATAAAACAAATTCTCCTTATACAAAATTCCTGAAGCCGACATCTTCCACTATGGAAAGAGGCTGCAGGTCCTTCACAATCATTTCTGATAGGCGCCTTGTAATATCCACTGCTCTTGGAGAATCAGCTATTGAAAAATAATAAAAATAATTAAGTCTGGTACACATCTAGGTGAAGTTTAAATATAGAAACTAGTATCCCTTTCACAGCTAACACAAAAAGGGTAGATCGGCCTGAAAATACAGCCATACAACGCTCCTCTTTCTCCGCCTCTGACTGACTGCTGTTAGAAATGCGCGGCTGAGCGGTGCGCGCGCCTGACTGCTGGTGGTAGCGCTAGTGGTGAGTCACGTGACGGTACAACACAGGAGAGGGGGCGGAGAGCAGTGTCGAGCACGAGCAGCACTCTTAAGAGCTTGCTCTGCTCTGTGACAGCAGCAGCATTTTGACAAACACGGCCAGGTCGCAAAACGAGAGAAACTGAAACTTAAGTATCGATATTTTCCCGTTGGTATCGATCAATACCGATACCAACGTTGGTATCGATATTATCGATATAAGTATCGATCTGCCCACCTCTAGTTGAAACTCGAAAAGATGGATAAAACAAAAAAGCTCTCGGGGGTTAAAAATAGAAAAAGAAATAGGGAAAAGGAGATGGCATTTCAAGGGATGCGACAGCAGCTAAATAAGTGATTGGTGAAAGGCAACAGGTAGAATTTAAAATGTGACGTCTATGCTTGGAGAATATGTAAAACTGGAATCTGAGCTGTCATTTATTCCGTCATCACCCGGGTGCTGAGAGAGCGCGCACAGATGAGACCTGAACAGCACACGTTAATATCTGTGTTTAAACTAAACGTATTTAAGCTTTGTCAGTTTAAACATTTAAGAGGCAGAGGACGCGACCTCTCGCGCTCAGTGAGAAGATTTGTGCACGCGGTCATCCCTCTACTCAGATGTGGAAATCTATGATATCTGAAGTTGTAACTCTAGAAAGATTGAGGTTTTGTCGCAATGGGAATTCTCCCATTATGGGAGAATATTTTTAAGTGTCTAATGGTTAAACGGTCATAAACAAAACCTGGATAAAATTTAGGTACAATTATATGATGAAATGCTGTGTGTAAATTGTCACATGTTCATGAATATGTTAATTATTTCCTGTGCTGTGTTTTTGTTTTAATATGTTTTTGTTTGTAATAATTAAAGTGTTTAATAAATAGAATTAAAAAAAATGTAAAATAAAAAAAAAGCTTTTGTAACTTTAATAAAGGACAATCTTTAATTTGTAGTCAAATATGCTATTCTGTTTTACATTTGATTACTTTATTAAATTTCTGTACCTAAAATCTAATACTAGACCTCTTTACTCTATTGTAGCTATTTATTTTTGCTGTTGCTCGTAGTTAGATTTGTGTGTGTGTGAACATATATACCATATAATTATGGTAGGCTTACAGTCGCTGTCTGATATACTTTAAAATAAACATTTATTATTTAAAAGCCCATATATGATGATGTCCGACGCAATTATTTATTTAGAAGTGGGGGGGGGGGGCGCCAAAATGTTTTGCTGCACACCCCTCGAACACTGGATCGTTGCGCCTCTGTATAGAGACCTGCCCTGTGTTCAAAGTTCAAACCTGCATGTTGTAATAATAGAAACTTCGTTGCAAAATGCATCACTGCTGCACTAGCAAAGCACATAGCAAATTCAAACCACAACAGAAAAACAACACCTTTAGCTAAGTGGAGACGATAGGTGTGATCCTGTTTCCGCTTCAGTTTTATTACCGGTCTCATTTTGAAGTCCATATTTTGCTGTTATTCCAGGATTCTTCTTTGTTCATCAATGCTTCCCCACTTTAGCTTGCTTTTGGGTTTTTCTGTTTTCTTCCACTTGTAGCCCTTGAATGATGAAATCACCAGTCAACATTTATTTTACTTTAAAAGCCCGTATGCTTTATTAACAGGGAATCCTACTACATATATATATATATATATATATATATATATATATATATATATATATATATATATATATATATATATATATATATATATATATGGCTCTAATTAGGAGATTAGAACAGTTATTGGAAGCATAATTATTGAATGCTGGCCATTTCTGAAGATTTGTTTAATCAAAGACTATATAATATCAGTTGCAAAAAATAAATTGAAAGCATTATAAATAAAGTGTTGATTAATATGGAAGCATATGGGTAGCAATACTGAATTTGGAATGTAATTTGTAAAATGGCAATGCATTTCTATATTTACATTTTTCAATACATTTGTGCAACGTTTTGTCACAGTGTCTGGGTTGTTGTTCCCTGGGGTTCCACTAGATGTCCTCCTTTCTCACTGTGTCTGTCACCAGATCACTTCCTGTTCCCTTATATGGTCACCTTCCTCCTTGTTAAGTTAATTGATTGTCCCCCACCATTCTCTTGTTCCCTCATTATCCTTCTGTGTATAAATACCCAGTCTGTCTTAGTCTGTGTTACGGAGTCCTTGTTTAATGTTATGTTATTTCATGCCCGTCATCCTTGTCTTGCCTTGCGTTAGTGTCTTGTTTATGTCTGCTTTGATCTTCTGGTTTTGACCCTGCCTGGACTGTTTACCCTTTTGGATTATCCCTTAAATAAATCATACTTACCTGCAATTGGTTCTCTCGTCGTTTCCTGCAACGCGTAACGTGACACGTTTGGTGCAAAATGAAAATGAAATTACATAATTTTCACTTGCCATTTCATACACTAGTTTTAATATGTAAAATGAATACTACTTTTAACGCTTTATATATTGCAAAATTAAAATTAAAATGTATTACAGAAATGATTAGATATGTGTAACGTGCAAATGGAAAATCCATTCTGAGCCGGTCACGTGTCCACCCCCTCGCGCCACGTCAATCACTGCGTGAACAAGGCGGGGCTTACAGAAGGTCAAGAGAATCAAGACTCAAGAAGAGGATTCAAGTGAGAGAACATGGACAAGACAGTTGATCCGTGTGCGTTTTGATAATTTCGGATTATGGCTTCAATATTTCATTCACACTTGTGGGCGGAGCTGAAACGCTGCTTTCATCTGATTGGTCGAATCGCTCCATCTTCAGCTCGGTCTCTACATTCTTTCAGACAGAATAAGAGTCAACACTGTAATGTCTGAAACCACCGCTCACTGTTAATTAACATAATATTTGAGTCAGATGTAGCTGGACACATAATCGTGCTGCTGAGACCTGCAAGTGACCCCTTTAAATTATTTTTAGGTTGTAGGATTGTATGAATATTGTCCCACTGATAAATACAGTGCAAATAGTTCTGTCTCCTTGGATAAAAGTGAAGTGGAAATAAAATAAATAAATAGACTGAATAGTTCCATGATAATATGTCTGTTACATTTACTACTTGGAACTATTCAGTCTATTTTTTTATTTTATTTCCACTTCACTTTTATCCAAGGTGGTGAGAGGGAGGAACACCGGTCCAGACTCATGACAATGTATTGGAAAATGTAAATGTAAATACAGAAATGAATTGTCATTTTACATACTGCATTGTCATTTTGCATATTACATTCCATATTACATTGAATATTGCTACCCATATGCTTCCATATTAAATGTCAGTAACGGATCTGTCTGAAGTATCCTCTACACAAGATCAAACTAGTGAAGTACGGTTCATGAACGAATCATTCGATGTAACCGGATCTTTTTGAACCAGTTCTCCAAATCAAACTGAATAGTTTTAAACGGTTCTCGTCTCTAATAAACATTAATCCACAAATGACTTAAGCTGTTCACTTTTTTAATGTGGCTGACGCTCCCTCTGAGTTCAAACAAACCAATATCCCGGAGTAATTCATTTACTCAAACAGTGACTGACTGAACTGCTGTGAAGAGAGGAATAACAGCAGATAACAGACACACCACTGCTGGAGCAGTTCTCTTATATATATATATATATATATATATATTATATATTCTGTCTGTCAGTGGTGCGTCACACACAGAGTGTTCTCCAGAGGGTTTCACATGTTCAAGGTTCAAGGTTCAAGGTAAACTTTATTATCCACAAGTAGGAAATTCATGTGGTCACATGTGCCTCATTGTTAATGTTTAAAATATTATCTGGACAATCATTATCATCTTTGAAGCTCACAATGTGTTATATCCACCAGTAGAGTTCTTGCCAGATGTATAAATATAATTTTTTTTTTAAGTAAAAATAAAAAAAATTAAAATAAATTTTTACATACTACTCAGTTCTTTTCAGAAACTATCACATGGTCCTCCACTTTCACATTTTTACATTTGTGTGTAATACTCGAGATCTGTAAGCCATTACTCCATGAACAACCTTCATATCAACCTTCGTAACATCTGTCACAAGTCAAAGTGTTTCTGAGACATACTTCCGGTGGGGGGTTGTGTGTGTGTGTGTGTGTGTGTGTGTTTGTTCCACTTTCTCTTTCTGACAGGAGATGATGATCAGTCAAGTGTCTCTCTCTACTGGAGATCATCAGTATTACAGCTCTGAACATCACAGTTTACACTGAAATCAGGAAATACACTGAATACCAGAGTAATGCTTACATTATTATCCTATGTCTTAGATTCATTATCTGCACTAATAAAGATATGATTCATCAAACATTATACATACATTTATTAATCTGACATGCTCGTATTTTTTTAATGTATTTTTTACAGAAAATATAAAAACTGTGTATACACTAGTGGTGGGCATACAGTAGATATTTTTTTTTAAATCTAGATTAATCTCAATGTAATCTTGAAATTAATCTAGATTAAAATGGCTCATTTGAATTCTGCCGAAGGCATTCAGAATATGTGTGCTACCCAAATAAAATAATGACTAAAGGTAACTAAGTCTTAGAGAAGGGGTTTATCAAGCTAGGTGGTGCATTAGAAAAGGGGCTCATCTCCTGTTTCCAAAATACATCACTAACTGCTTGAGAAAGCTGTAAACTAATTCCACATTTCACAAGTTGTAATAACCTTACGCCTGTTTCACACATACTCCGTCTGCAGTGCGTTTGCGATTCATATTTTTTTACGCACCCATGTTAACGGATTCCAGTGTTCAAGCGGTTGCGGTCCGTCAGTGTGTTTCAGGAGCGGTGCGTCTGCAGCAGTGCAGCGATCGTTCACGTACTGAGTAGCAGACCGCAGTATTTACTGTACAACAGTGAACATTCATCCAAAGCACTGCGGTGTTCTGTGATGATCATATCACATGTGTACAGCAAGTACAGAAACCCTGAAGGTCAGTTCTCTCGTGATCATTCATGCACACGCTCAACACATGCTGTGTATTTGACCAAGAACACTAGGATTCATTTCCCCAAGCACACGATCACCTGTGCTCCTGTTCATATCATCCTTCTGTCTCTTCAGTTCAGGGACTTAATGTTTACACATAAATGTGTGCCAATTTTTTTTTTTTTTGTCTGATTTGACAAAATACATTCAAAAAAAGATGAACAAATGAACACAGAGAGCACAGTTAAATGAGACAAAATTAGACAATTCTGCAAAGATGATAAAAACTACAATATTAAGAACAAGGTGATGTTTTAAGTGTCCATCATTCAAAAACACCGGTCATCAGAAACACACACCTTGTATAAAATAAAACAATAACACACTACACATACCAGTCACAAAACCAAAACAATAACATCATCCCATGACTCTACATCACTTTTTTCCTTGTATAAGTGTGAAGGGCTCACATGTCGATTTGTCCTGTTTTGGCCTTCAGGAACAATCATTTTTTAATATACATGTAAAAGCTGCTCTGACTCTCATCATCTGCGTCAAGTTCTCTCGTGAGATACGGTTTAATCAACAGGGCTTCTCACAGCTCATCTCAATCTAAACCCCAGTAAAGGTTCATCATTTACCCGCTGTGTTACTCCAAATCATGTGTCCTTGACCTTTTGACCTTTTGACTCAAGCTCAGAGACGTCATTTCCTGTTTACAGCCCGCAGTATCAGCCCTTGAGGAGCAGGTTTGAGCTTATACTGTTCACTACTGAAGCATCTCTTCTGCTCTCAGGTAAGAAACATCTTTCTAAACATTCAGTTCAAGATTTATAGGCAAATATTTTCAGATGGATGACTGGATTATTCATAATTTTATTGTTTGTCTCTATAATCCAAAAACAAGAAGACAGAACAGTGGAAATATGAATCTTGTGAAGCTTTTCAGACAGATGAGCTGGATTGAGAAACGTGTAAGAGTGAGTGAATCAGTTTTATTATAATCAGGAATATTTATTCATGTTTTAATTGCACATCTGCTGTTTGTTCAGGACTTGATTTCTCCTTAATCTGAGTTTACCGTGCATTGACTTTGACTTTAAACGGTGTTCCTGTCTGATTTACCAGAAGCCACTGGATTGTAGAATAGAAACAACACATGCAGAAAACTACCGGAGCATCACGAACCACAGACCAACGAACACCAACAGCACAGAGAGAGAAACCAGTGAATCACAAGAGAAAACACTGGTTAGATGCTACAGTATGGGGAAATAAAGCCAGACTTTCTTACACTGATGAATACTCACAGATCAGTCTGATTGTGTGTAAAGGACAGGATCTGTTTTGTGTAGATTGTTTGCGTTCACATACTTGTGCGTTATTTTTCTTGGTTTTGTCACATGTATACTGTAGTTTATACTGTAGTTTATACTGTAGTTCAGATGATTGAGTGTCTAAAGTGACTGTAGAGTCTCAAGGAAGAAAAAAGGTACAAAAGCTGTCTCTGCAGAGTTACCCTTTCAAACAGTAATAATATATACACTTCAGATTCTAATCTGTACTTTTAAAATCATAATATATATATGTTTAAGATAATAAAATGTACCTTTTAGGGGTAAATACAGTAGATAAAGTAAAAGAGTGTATATTTTAGCTTTTGTATGTTAGGGTAATTACAGCCCAGTGACAGATTTGTACCTTTTTCTGAGTGAAACTGTAATAATATTAATTCTATCTGAAATAATATCTGCCTGTTGTTCATCAGGATCATAACTGATTCATTTCATGATTTCTGACCAGTGTTTAGAACCACATGTAAATCTGAACGTTATTTACACATGTATTTGTGTTTATATTTTAACATGACTGCTCTGTGATCCAGATGTGCTCCTCCTCACGGACTCTAATGGGAAGTTCTTGGACCCACAGAAACTCTTCCCACACCAGAAAGTCACAGCAAAGTGATGCAGCACAACAGGCCAGGCCCACCAGATCATCAGAGACTTCACAGGACACACCTCACGTGTTATTATACACACTGAGACGAACGACCTTCACTCACTGCGCAACAATACTGCTGACGCTGTGAGATAGCAGAAAATAGCAGAAATCACCAGAAAAAGATTCCCAGAGTCCCGAATCGTAATCTCCACACTTCTCCCACGATCCGACGCACCACCACACGTCTTCTACAACATTAATGATGAAATCTCCCATAGATGCTCTTCACTCCCTAACGTACACCTGGCCCACCACCACAACATCGGCCTCCATCACCTGTATGATGTTCTCCACCTGCACAGAGATGCAGGAATATTCAGGGTCTTTTTTTTCTTCAACTTGTGGTCCTAAAAGCACAGACCCTGAATTCCTTACAAATATCAAAGATGCAGATGTAATCGTTCTCACCGAGACCTGGTGTAGAAGTGATGCGCTCACCTACTGTCCCTCAGGCTACTATGAAGTGATTGTGCCCTCAGTTAAATTAAGTACAGTGCATCGTGGACGAGACTCAGGAGGAGTTCTGCTGTGGTACAAGGAGGATCTGGCCAAACACATTTCTGTCATCACACTCGGAAAATTTCACTGCTGGTTAAAACTAAATAACCAAATTGGCATTTCAACCACTGACACATACCTCTGTGCCATCTATATCCCCCCAGCAGAATCCCCTTACCATGATGAAGAGTATCTGAACAACATCCACACAGAGATCAGCCGTTTCCAGGCCCAGGGAAATGTGCTGCTGTGTGGAGACTTTAATGCAAGAACTGGATCTGAACCTGATTACATAGATCCAAAGGGGAATCAATATATCTTTGGCCAGAGCTCCCTGGGTCTCACAAGAAATAATCTTGACCAAACTGAGCAGAGAAATTCATCCATGCCCTGAATTCTGAAGAACTGACAAATCTAATTAGTATAATTATGAATAAACAATTTGAAACAACTAAAGATGGTGTTAATTTGGCTACAAATGAAATCAATAACATATTTCAAAAAGCAGCATTTATAAGTGAATTGAAAAAGAAAGGCAAAAAATTCATTAGAAAAACACCAAAAGATGAAAAATAGTTTGACTCAGACTGTAAAACATTAAGAAAACAACTTAGAAATTATCAAATCTGAAACATAAAGAACCATACGACACCGACATAAGAACTGAATACTGCTCAACACTAAAACAATACAGAGACACAATTAGAGCAAAAAAACAACACCATCTGAACAAAAGCTTAGAAGAAATAATCTGAGCTCAAGAAAACCACAAGATCTAAAGTTCTTCTTTAAATTTTTGATGAAAAGCCTAAGACTATCCTACGTTTTGAAATTAACAAAATTAATGTGTTTTTTTCAAGATGTTACAACGTTATATCATAATGGTATTGTTGTTTTAAATTCTCCTTTTATCTCATTTTACAATTATATTCATTTTCGCAATCTGTCCCTTTGCGCCACCTGGCGGTAGTTTTGCGAATGATGTCCACCTACTGTAAATACAGTTCAGGAAAAGAACCAGAATCTGGATTAATAAACCCCAGAGAGTAATCCAATAACAGTTTCAGATCTTTTTCAGATGAAGTGATCCTCCACTTGTCAAGAGCTCTGGAGACCAGTCGAGTAGATCTCATCCCCAGCTTCTCAGTCTCTGAACTCACAGATATAAAGTTAGATCCAGAGTTGGGGCATAGAGGACCTACAATAATGTACAGTATTTGAAAAAGAATCTGTTTTTTGAACATTAAAGCATTTCAACATATTCTGTTATACCAAATACACAAAATGCTGATCTTTAGAAAAGCATCATATGACCACTTTAAAAAGATAAACCAGGAATCTTGAAGAGTTTCAGCTTCTGAGGATCTGGCCACAGTGAGTCTCTTCCCAATCGCAGTCCTTCAGATTCTCTCAGTGTAGAGAAGAGTACATTACTCCAGTTTGAGATCTCCGAGTCTGTTAAAAGTCTTTGTATGAACTCAATTCTAAAAGTTTGACTTTGTAGATGCACCAGTCCTCTTTCTTCTTTAGGAGGGTTCAGTACACTTCTTTGTATCCAGTGCAGCTTGTCCCATATAAAGTCCATGAAACATGACTGAATCTATGAATTATAAATATCTGAAATGGGTATTAAAATGTAAACATGGTTTATGAGGGCAATTACTGTGCTCTCGTAAACCAGATAAAAGATCTGCTGGGGGATCTATGAAACATTTGCCTGACATTTATACAAATCTTGGGTTGCAACCGACTTTACTATTTTAAAATTATTTTTCTCATTTTTCTTCTTTACAATAATTACAGCTTTGACAGTAAATATCAGCAAACACACTCCCAGACACACACACAGAGTCACTGTCAGTAAAGATGATCTATCTCTGCACTCAGCATCAGTCGTATCTGTTCCTTCACTGATTGTTGTCTTGTCTAGAGATTCACAGCTGTTAGAGAGAGATACAGTACTCAAGATCAACTACAAATATATCTCGAGGAAAAACATCTACTGAAGCAATTTAAAAACAACATATTTAATTTAAGAAGGTGTCAGTATTTTAATATTAATACTTACTCTGTATGTAATTTGCAGAGTGTCCCATCTGAATATGAACCAGCAGGACAGTGATCACACACTGTATCTCTGAACTCTGTTCCTATACAAATACAATTAAACACACAGCATCAGTACATGAGCAATAAACACAGTCTCACAGACGATCACATCATCATTCAGTATCTATCAGCCTGATCATAATTTAGTAGATTTGTTCAGATGGTTTTGTCATTTATCAAAAGACAGGAATCACTTAATACTTTCTCCAGGTGAAAGAAATTATAAAGCTATTTTGGAGCAACATGCATATTTCCATAATTGAGTTATTTAATAGAGAGTTATTGCTCTCAGTTTTTATGGATGTATATTAAAGCTGCTGGACTGATAAAAGACTGACCGGTTTGCTTGATGTATAGTCCAGGTGAGCAGGATGAATGTTTCTTGGCTCTTTTACAGTTATAGAGCGAGTCTATACAGTAATAACCAGGAAGAGGTCCACACACTGTGTCTGATGTTACTGTACATGCCTGCTTTACTCTCAGTCCATTACCTTCAACAAGAAAGAAAACTAATGAATCAATTGAAGAAAACCTGGCAATGAGAAGTCAGCTGGAGAAAATAAAATGAAAATATATATGAAAGCATGAACCCATGAGGAGTTAAGACAGTTTTACTCACTGGTATCACACACAGAACAGGGCAGACACTCTGTAAATCCATTAGGAAGATCAGTGTAAGTCCTGATGTGACATGATTCACATGTTGTGCTGTTGAACTCATCACAGTGTCTATAAACTCGCTTTCCTAGACAACATCAAAGAAATTGAATTGCAGGTCTTTATATTTCTCTAAACTGTGTAGACTTAAAGGGGTCATATGTTACCCATTTTCCACAAGTTGATATAATTCTTTAGGGTCTCAATGAAAAGTCTGTAACATAGTTTGGTTATAATTTCTCATTGGTAGTGTAAAAAAAACCACACCTTTTCTACCCTGTCAAAGCATGATCTGTCTGATGAAGGAAGCTTGTGTTGGGGAGGATTCAGTGTCTGTTGAGAATCATGTGAATGTGTTATAAAGTGAGTATCAGAAACACATCCAGAAACCTCGACTGTCAAAGACCACACGACAGGAACATTCTCCTGGAGACGCTGAGAAAGCACCAAAGCTCCACACATTGAGTCAGGTAATATATACAGGTGCTGGTCATATAATTAGAATATCATGAAGTTGATTTATTTCACTAATTCCATTCAAAAAGTGAAACTTGTATATTATATTCATTCATTACACACAGACAGATATATTTCAAATGTTTATTTCTTTTAATTTTGATGATTATAACTGACAACTAAGTAAAATCCCAAATTCAGTATCTCAGAGAATTAGAATATTACCAATAAAAGAACGGATTTTTAGAAATCTTGGCCAACTGAAAAGTATGATTATGTACAGCACTCAGTACTTAGTTGTGTCTCTTTTGTCTGAATGACTGCAGCAATGCGGCGTGGCATGGAGTGGATCAGTCTGTGGCACTGCTCAGGTGTTATGAGAGACCAGGTGTCTCTGATAGTGGCCTTCAGCTCTTCTGTATTCTTGGGTCAGGCACATCACATCTTCCTCTTCACAATACCTCACAGATTTTCTTTAGTGGTTCTTGAAGCACTGGCTCCAGCTGCAGTCCACTCTTTGTGAATCTCCCCCACATTTTTGAATGGGTTTTGTCTCACAATCCTCTCCAGGGTGCAGTTATCTCTATTGCTTGTACACTTTTTTTCTACCACATCTTCTCCTTCCCTTCGCCTCTCTATTAATGTGCTTGGACACAGAGCTCTGTGAACAGCCAGCCTCTTTTGCAATGACCTTTTGTGTCTTGTTCTCCTTGTACAAGGTGTCAGTGGTCGTCTTTTGGACAACTGTCAAGTCAGCAGTCTTCCCCATGATTGTGTTCAACTTGTTTAATGCCAGACAGTATTTTCACAGACCGGGCTTTAAGGTGTGATGGATAAATACAACAAAATAAAATGATGCGACTGGCATAAAAACTGTGGTATATTGTAAATATAATAATAAACATTAATCCACTGTGTATTCGTATGTAAAAAAATAAGCAGCATCCTTGTAACATCGCGTCAACAACAACAACAATAACATCCTCTCTGACTCATGCCATATATAAGATATCCACCACTCTCGGCTCTTCTGGTCCAATCAGCGCAGGGCTGTGCCACAGTGTTATTTTGTGTTGAAAATATAAAAAATATATATAATGAGCGAGGACATCATGAATCCATTTTCCAAACAGTGTTTTTGTCTTATCCTGAGTGTTTATATTCAGACTATTTTAGTCTGGTTGCGGTCGGCAACGCTGCAGAGTAGCACAGTTCCTGCGTAACGTGCCATAGACGTAAACAGAGAGATAGGGGCGGACTGGCCATCCGGAGCATCTTTACATCACTATTCAAGATAGCTTGTCGGACAGGGCGGTGATATTTTGGAGCCCGCCTGAATAGCACAATACCCCGGGAAGTCATGCTAGCGATTTTACGAGCCCTGCTTCTCAGATCTATCCAGAAATAAAAAATAACAACAAAATAAATGATTATTTTAAAAGACTGAATCAAAAGAACCATCTGTTCATGAATCGGATCATGGACTTGTATTACCGAGCCAAAGATGATCTATTATTGAACATCTTGAATGAATAAAGACTTAATGATGAATAAAGATAATTTCATGCATGATTCGTATGGATCTGTTAACTGAATGCAGAGTGTAAGTTCTAGGAGATTTTTTGTATCGTGATAAGCACGTACAGTATCTCTCACTAGGAGTCACTAAATGAACAGATGCTGCATGCAGGTTTTTTTTTTTTACGGATTATCATTTGTCCTATTGGTTAAAATCCCCAAACTGTTTACTTAAATATTACATTGATAAATAACATCAAAACAGAGAAAAGTAGCTCCGGCTACAATGCTCTTCCGCCAAACCGGAAGAACGTTTTCTTTCTTGTGCAGCCCGGTACCAAATGACGCACAGACCGTACTGATTTAAAGGCTTTGCAGGTGTTTTGAGTTAATGAGCTGATTAGAGTGTGGCACCAGGTGTCTTCAATATTGAACCTTTTCACAATATTCTAATTTTCTGAGATACTGAATTTGGGATTTTCCTTCGTTGTCAGTTATAATCATCAAAATTAAAAGAAATAAACATTTGAAATATATCAGTCTGTGTGTAATGAATTAATATAATATACAAGTTTCACTTTTTGAATGGAATTAGTGAAATCAACTTTTTGATGATATTCTTATTATATGACCAGTATGTGTGTGTATAGGCGTGATTGTTCAACTAATAAGCCAATTTCATACATCATAAGTAGTAATAGGCTGAATTGCAAATAGATAGCCTAATTCTAATACATGACTACAAAATGACTATACATCATTACATTTTTATATTTATGTAGCCTACACAACAATATTATTTTACATTGTAATCCTTTTGTTTTTAGTATTTGGCATGTTTGTGTGATGCGTATCCCCCTGTGTGTAAGAAACAAAGTCAACGCGCACTGTGGAACCGGCCAGAGGCGCATTTTCTACCAACACGCTCTTTAAATAACAAACAAATATTGTGCCATTGACTTTAGACTTTAGACCAGGTTTGAGATGGTCTTATGGCACAGTCTATATTCAGCTCCTTACAATGCGCCAGCAATGCACCTGAACACACCTCTTTTTTAGACCAGCACAAATGGGCGCAAATGCATTTGCTAATTAAACGACATGGTGCTGGATGGGAAAATGCGAATGGCACCGGACTGAAACTAGCAAACAAACTTGCGCTGCGCCTTCTGTCACATTGCACCGGGTGTATTATAGGGCCCAAGGTTACTAAACTCTTCTGACTAGTTTTTTAATTTTATAATTTAGTGGTTTTGTCAACTATATTTTTCTCTATCAGGCAAAACCTAGTTTTCTAGGGTAACACTTTACAATAAGGTTTCATTAGCTGACATTGATGTATTAGCTAACATTAACTATAAGCAATACATGTGATACAGTATTTATTAAACTTTGTTAGTTAATAAAAATACAGCTGTTCATTGTTTTCTTTTTAAGTTCACTTCACAGTGCATTAACTAATGTTAACAAATAAAACTTTTGACTTAAGAACAGCTAGTGCGACTAACCGTGTTAAGAGACGTTTGTATCCTCGAAAAATAACTGTAATATGTTTTTGATTATTGAAAAATCAAGACCTAAACTTGCAGCGGTAATGACGTCAGTAACCCGCGCCATGCAGAAGTTTTGAAGGCACTTTCAAAAGTAATTTAAAATAAAATTATTAATATCATCAACGCTGTATTTACCTTGGAATATAAATTTGGTTTTATAGGATTATATTGAATTTATTGCTTCCTTTTAATCTGTAGGCCTATAGCTAAGAGTATGGATTTGTGTTTTAACAGCCAGCTTTAGCATTACCTTCAGAGTGCCCCCTACCTTTCATTTCACCAATGAGAAAACTTTTGGCACGCCATCTGCTCCAAGCTGAAGCTACCCCTACTAGTGAGGGACTCTTTACTTTAAACCACCTTCAGTGTGAAACTTGCTAATTAACACATTATTAGGAAAGGCGATTTTCAATGACTCATTAAAAAAAAAAAAAAAACAACAACCTTAAACTCAATTCTCCTGTTGGTAAAGCTGAATCTCAAATGATTTGTGCAAACATGCATGCATTTATGTAGATCAGGGGTGCATTCCCTTCAGAAACATATCTAAAAAAATCATAATTCATGATGCGTTTTTATATATCGTAGCTAGGCCATTTTTAGGCCCCACAGAGAAACACCAGATTAACAAGGGCCTGGCCACATCAGTCCAAACACAGAAGATTATATTATGAGCATATTAAAACCTGTTAACTGTCACCCGTCACACATCATGACATGCTTCATTATTTAAATAAAAATAGAAAAAAATTATCGCGGTCGAAAATATTATCGAGCTCATTTTTTTTTATCGTGTGATTAATTGATTTATCGACTATGGCGACATCTCTAATGATAGAGTTTAAAGCCTATAATGAAAAAGTATAACATGACCCCTTTAAGTGTCTGAGTTCATCTGCATCTATTCTGGGTTTGAGTGAAGTGAAATCTTATCCTGGACTTACCTGGAAGACACTTTGGGCAACACCTTCCATTAATTTCATATTCTGCATTATTACAAGCCGCCACACAAAGCACAATGTTCACGAAGAGGAGTGTAAGGAATGTGGATTGAGTATAGAATATAGACATATTTGGAAACTAAAATCATCTGCAGAGATGGTCATTTTGTGCTTTGTGTTTAATGGACCTGAAAAAGAGATTTGTGTTAGATGGCTTCCAGAAAAACAGAAATAATACATATTTTTGTTTGGTCATGGCTAGCAATAAGCAGCAGAAACGTATTTCTGACTTTTTTTCGGGTAACACAGTAAAGAAAAGTAAAAATAGTGCTGGGAATTCTTCTCAAACAAAGGATGTCATGACCATCCCTGTTCTCAGTGGCGTTTTCTCCCTGAAGCCAAGGGAAGCCATCTCTTCCGACAATCACTATTATTGTAAATAAAAAAAAATATTTGGCTTGTGACTTGGCCTCTCATTTCTATGGAGAAAATGAAATAAATGTAGAATATGTCATGCTTTGTTCCGATCAGAATAATGGGCGTTTACTAGCCGCTCTCAAGCGCACGACCGCATGCATAATTTTGCCACAAAGAAATGATTATGAATTTGTCAAAAATAGCAAGGAGACATTTAATTGTTTATTAATAAAATGATGTTTTCTGTGTCGCTGCAAAGACGATGCGGACTCGCCATGAACGCCAGAGAGAAATGCACAGTTCATATGGATTAGGCCTACATATTCAGAGAGTAGCCTATTTCTTTTCGTTTTGAATATTTTCGTTTAAAAGTAGACATTTTTAAGCTTTCTATAATAGATAGCCTATATTTCTCAAAACTGTCTGTGAGGCACAAGCTGAGTTTCTGCGCCCTCCAGTTCACGTGCAAGTGATGTGCTGGCACTTTATTACATTGTCTGCTAATATATTTGCTTGTTTATTAAATACAGGCAATAGTTTGATAAAATATTGATAAAAATTAAGATACAATTTATACAAAACAAAAATCTTTTAAACAGAGTCTTTCTACAAAACAAAACTCAATAAAGTGGTCAAAATCATGTCTTACCCACTCCACATCTCATAGGTTATTGCGCATGATGTATCATATCTTTCTCATGCTGCATGCTCACTTTCATAATAAACATTGATTAAATAAATAAAAAAGTTACATTAGCCTATAATATTTAAACATATATGAACCCAAATGTGTTTTCTTTAATGGCTACAACACATAGCCTAAACAGTACAGAGATTTTTTTTTTCTTTTTTTCTTTTTTTTTTATTAAACATCAAACTACAAGTACAATTTTTTGTGTATAAAACAGTAACAATCACGCCGGGGTGAAGACTAGTAGAGAAATTTCATGTCGTCAGTCACAACATAATGACGTCACATATTTTCCAACCCAGCCCTCAGCCCCCCCCCCCCCCCCAACCCCCCCCCCCCCCCGGCATGAAACAGCTTCCAGCGCGCCTGCTCACAAGACCGGAAATCCAAGATGGCTGAGATATGCAACTAACCCATAGAGATGTTGAGCGATTGTGGCAGATAGATTCTCTACCTTACCGTAGTGGAAAGTTGTTGACTCGTTCTAAACAGGACAAGAGTCTATCAAGACCCTAGACAGCAAAACCTGTATAGGGTGCTATCAACGGAATTCACGAATGCCACTCCCTTATTGAGAACTGACAATTCCCCCAAGCTGAATGCTCCTCATGAATCTGTGCTTGCCATTTTGCCAATCTCCGCAGGACCGAAAAGAGACTCAATAAATTAATTCAATTTCAATGTTGTTTTTTGATGCTTTGGCAATACAAAATGTATTTTTTTGTCATGCCAATAAAGCTTTCTGAATTGAATCGAATTGACTCAAAGATCAACCAGAGAAGGCAACCGCCTATCAAGGTGAGATGAATAGACTTATTCAAGCAGGTTATGTAAAAGATATCACGGCTAAAGAAGCTAATGAATCCGAGGAGTCATGGTATCTGCCACATCATCTTGTCTACCATAATGGAAAGGCACATCTCATCTCACAAGGGTACATCTCTCAATGGGCAGCTTCTACCAGAGCCAAACCTGGGACCGTCCCTCCTTGGGGTCCAGTGATGCACGGGTCAGTGTATAAACAACCCGCAACCGACCGACGTTTTAAACTAACCCGCCCGCAACTTGGTCCGCAACAAAAGAAAAAGAAAATATTGTACCCAACCCAGTGGCGTAGCCAGGGGAGGGGCCATGGGGGCACTGGCCCCTCCTGAAAACTGATTGGCCCCCCAGTGTGCCCCCACCCTTCTACTTGTCTGTCACTCACAAATTCAAATCATAATCTTTCAGTTTAGTAAATAACTGATGATTGCGTCGCGATGCTTCTCAACGAGGACTAAGAATAGCGAGCTGCTGTTTTCCAACGAAAAAAGCACCTATTTTAAATAGCTTATGTTTTTCGATTAGCGAGTTGTTGCAGTGCAAGAACTGTTTGTACTAACGTTAACGTCTTTCAGTGTTAGACAGACCAGGTTCGATGACGATGTTATCTCCTAGAGCAGACCAAGATGCTAATCATTATATTTACTATGCTCCTCTGATGCTGAATGTAAAAGGGGTTTACTGCGTTACGATTTACTTTTTTTTTTCGGCCGAACGCGCCGATATAGGCAACAACGCAATTTAAAGCAATGGTTTTAAAAAAAAGCTATAATAGCAACTCTAATAAAGTCATTATTGAATCATGCAGTCGATTAGCGACTTTTTTCACTCAAGTGAGGTGACGAAACAAATCGTGTAATGTTTATCTAACGCTACACACTTGAGACTTTTTTTCTATATGGGTCTATATGGGTGAGACACATGCAAAAACATCGTTTTTTTTTACTGGTCAATTTTGAGATTTGGGGCTGTTTGTCTTCAGTAGCATGTCTTATTTCAGACTTGTGGTGAAAAAAAGTCCAAAATACACATATAGGTCTTTATTTTACTACACCTTTAGTCTATTTGCGTCTGTAGATTCCTAATAAATTCAGTTGGCGTTCTAAATCACCATGGTGCTCCGCGATTGCTGTCTGCACCCTGGAAAGCCCCCCCCCCCCCCCCCCATAATTATTTAATGCATGATTAAATAGCAAAATAAATAACTAATACTAAAATAACACTGGACTAATTAAGCTATTCTAAACTGTTTTATAGGATCCACATATTTTACATGTTAAATTAAAGCTACCTTTTTGAACAAGTAGCTTTCTAACAAAGTATGGATATATGATATTTTTAAATCAATATGCTCAAGATTAATTAGCCTTGACATAAGTTGATTTTGTTTATTCATCAATGCAAATTTACTGCAACTGCTGCTATACAAATTGAATGGGATGTGGATAATAAACAAAAACATAATGAAATTATATTAAATTTAGATTAGTTATATTAATTAATTAATTGTGTATTTATTTCTATGAATTATTAATGTTATTCTGCATTTATATAAATAAGGCTATATATATATATATTAAATAAGGCTATTATAAATAAATTATATTATTATTATTATTTCTGAGTTGTACACTATTCATACATTGGATTATTTTATTTATTACAGTTTTTCTTTCACTTTTGTAAAGTGAAAAGTTAATACAAATTGTATTTGATTTTTTTTTTTATTTAGAGCAGTGAATACCTGCTATTAAAATATAATAGGGTATCACTGTTTATTACTGATTTTAAAGGTTACTGAACTCTTGAAATGATTTGGATATACAGTTCAAACAACACAAGATTGGCCCCTCTGTATTAATCGTGGCCCCTCTTGTGCCCCCCCAGTTGAAAAAATCCTAGAATCGCCCCTGACCCAACCCGCTTACTGACCCGCATTTTTTAAAAGTAGTAAATGCTCATCGAAGTGTCATTGGGCCATAGACATAGGAACTAGTCAAAACAAACCAAAAAGGTTTTTGTTTTTTTTTTCCTGCAAGTTCAGCAGACAGTTAGGTTCGGATTTGTTCTGATCAGAGCTTGTGAGCGGAGAACGCATTTCTGAATATTCCGCTCAGCCCCGCTCACTCATTCCATGGGGTCGGATATTAAGTGTTATGACCGCAAGCAAAGAACCGGTTAAAGTAATGATAATTAATCTGTCTAAATTAGCAAGGAGACATTTAATTGTTTAGTAATAAACTGGTGTTTTCTGTGTCTCTGCAAAGATGGAGTTGACGATGCAGACTAACGCCAGAGAGAAATGCACCTTTCATATGGATTACATCATCGGGGAGTAGCTTATGGTTTGAATATTTTAGTTTAAAAGTAGACATTTCAAGCTTTCTGTAATATATTGCCTATATTTCTCAAATCTGCAGTTCACATGCAATGCAAGTGATCCTGCCAGCGCCTCATTAAATTGTCTGCTAATTATTTGCTTCTTATTTATTAAATATAGGCAATTGATTGATAAAACATTGATCAAAATTAAGATACGATTAATACAAAACGAAAATCTTTTAAAAAGAGTTTTCTATAAAACAAAACTTAATGAAGTCGTCAAAAACAGCACTGTTGCTTCCCAATCTTCACCTTTTCTCTCGCCGCCTCCATCTCTACGTGCAGACTGAGCTCTGCGTCATCTTCGCGCCAGTTATTCAGCCAATAAAGTGTAGGACTGTGTATTTCAAAATTGTGTCTAGTACTATACAAAGGTTAAATTGGCATCTTTATTTCAAACGACCCGACCGACCACGACCCGAATATCTTTAAAAATATTTTTGGATGACTCGTAACCGCGGGTGACTGCAGGCACCCACTCATTTTGGATCAACCCGCGCATCACTGATCGCTATTCGTTTTATTTCATTTTTTAAAAAAAGTTTACAAACTTGCTTACCATGTCAACTATCTGATATTCCGATTCTTTGTTTAAAAACCTTTATAAATTATCTTGATCTATAACGAGATGAGCGCTGCAGTTTAGAGTAATGTCAGACGGATTTAACGTACAGCACTTGAATTCCCCAGTTTCTCCCGAAATACATGGAAGTAAGTGACTGGACAAAGAATGGAGTAAATTGTGCTATAATAACCCCTATAAATACAACTAATTATATACTCGAATACTTGAAAAGAGTTAGAAATGTAGATGTTTTTGGAGGCAATAAATAAACAAAAAGTTAAGGGTAAGTGTAGGGAGGGCTTTTTTGTCCCAATGAGGGGCCGTTCACATATCGCGTCTTTTGCGCAAGTTCGTTATTTCCAATGTAGGCACGCGGTATGCGCACTCATAATGGAAGCGGCGCGGTCGCGACGCACATGCAGTGTGACGCGCCCGTTTTTTCCAGGCGCGTCCGCACCGAGTTAAAACATCTCAACTTTTCAGGCATAATATGTGAATGCCCCCTAAGATGGCATCCATTAAACTAGACTCAAAAAGTTATTGCATACTGTTGTATAATGTACTACAATGCGGAGGTGCAGATAATTTGCAGCACATAGTATAAATGTCAGAAAATCCAGCTATTTAACATAGTATAAATAGAATCTATAGATATTTGCACAAATAGCTGCTGCCTTTTTTTTTATAATTGCCAGACTGCCGGCGATGCTATGTTGCCTGATGTTGCTATTAAAATAAACAAAAACCTATATATAAATAAAATAAACCGAAACTATTTCAAATATCTTGGATAAATATTGATGAACCTACACTGCATCTTCCTACTTTATTAACTTTCTAAAGTGTTAAATTTAGTGGAAAAACAAGTAAAAGAAATGCTTATAATAGCTGAATCTAGCAAGCGGAGGCTGGGTCTCGGGCTCTCGCTCAAAACTCTCTGAAGACTTGTTCACTTTGGCAGCGTCTCGCAAGCGTGTATCATTTTCATCCCACGGACGCTAAACATCTTAAATTATACAAACATTCATATGAGGAGTTTAGAAGCAAATGAGTCAATCAGAGAACACATTTTATTTTTGAAAATGAAAAATTTACCAAGGTCCGGACCTCAGTGACCTCATAGCTGCTACGGCCATGTGTGTGTCTGATATATGAATAAAACACATCGGCAAATTACATTTGATTAGATAGTTTTTGCTGTTTCCAAAGACATCAGTGTGTATTTTACAAACCACCAATGTATTGTTTTACTAGTGATTATGTATATTTAAGTGTATGAAACCTAAAATAAACATTATGTGGTTGAAAACACTGCATTAATTGTGATATATGACAAGCTCTGAGCGCGTCCGTCTCTGGCTCAGTGCAGCCAACGCGCAAAAGCTGTTTGAATCTGAACATTCTAAATCAGACTCTCAGGGGCACAGAAATAAGAATCCAATATATGGTGCAATGATGCTCAAAATGTTAAAATGTAATTAACATTTTAAATTATTTTCATTAAAAAACATTCGGACTGCCAACCAATCAGCAAACAGCAGCGGACTGTGACCTCAGCAGTCTTTGATATAAACAGATAATTTTTGATTGCACATTGCTAGCTAGCAATATGTCGCAGAGCTCCTTTCTTAATTTGTTTTAGCAAAAAACCTCGGCTTGATGGACAGCCGGACACACGGCCTAACGTTCCACCTGATGAGGATGTTTCTCCCTCCATACTTGCGCCGTACTTGGTCTGCTTGATGTGTCTTGCAGGCAGTGATGGGAATAACGGCGTTATAAATAACGGCGTTACTAACGGCATTACTTTTTCCAGTAACGAGTAATCTAATTGATTACTCTTCTCATCTTAATAACGCCGTTACCGTTACTGCCAAAAAATGCGGCGCGTTACTATAACTGATGATGAAGCTGTTTTTTTTTTTTCATCAGACCAACTAGATCTCTGAGCGAGAGGCAAATACTTTTTTTTACTGTTCTTCCTTGGTTAGTGGGCAGAGCACGAGACAAGCGCATAAATGCTGACGATTGGCTGAGGTAGAGTAAAATTTCATTGTAAGCCAATCAGAGGTAGAGTTGGGCGGGTTTTCGAAAGCACGCATAGTAGTGATGGGAATTCGGCTCTTTTGACTCAGCTCACTGAAAAGAGCCGGCTCTTTGGCTCACAAACGGCTCTTTAAATGACTTTGACTATAATATTTCAATTTTTATTACATAATTATTTAATTTCTATAGGCTAAATTTGAAAAAAATAGAGTTGGCTCTTCAGATATGCGAGCCAGCTCCCGAAGTTCAACTAAAAAGCCGGCTCTTAGAGTCGGCTCATTCGCGAATCGCGAACGACTCATCAAAAGCTCATTCGCGAACGAGTCGATCCATCATCACTAACGCTCATTCGCGAACGACCCATCATCGGACAGGACAGGACACACAACGAACAACACAAGCCAGTCAGTCAACCAGAGACAGGTATGGCGACGAGCCCAAATAATCCAAAAGTAGCCTTCTCTAAATAGAAGTATATACATTACTTTTTCCTTCAAGAAATTAAAGAAACAATAAAAGGAAATATCAAAAGTTACCAAAAATCTATCGTGTTATTTGCATTGATCCACTATATAAACATAATATCTACATACATGCCATTTGATTGGAGGCTAGTCTCACTTTGTCCCACAGCAACTTTTTTTTTTAGATGTGTGTACAATGTTTCATGTTTCTGTTAATAATGTATTGTATTAAGTGTCCATTTCATTATAATATTCAGATTTATCATAAATAATTGAACATGCACATGTATTTTAAGTTCCTTTAAAGAGGGGTAGAGGTGGGGTCACGTTTGAGCATTTAAAATTTAATTTTACTTGAAAGTAACGCAATAGTTACTTTCTTAAGTAACTAGTTACTTTAAAAATTTGTAACTGAGTTACTAATTTAGTTACTTTTTGGAAGAAGTAACTAGTAACTGTAACTAATTACTTTTTAAAAGTAACTTGCCCAACACTGCTTGCAGGGCTTGGCCCTGTATTGCTGCTGGCAGCTATATTATTTTATATAGTTTTATGGTTATGTGGGGCATGGTTATGGTTAGGGTTAGGGTTAATAATTTTGTACAGTAATCTGACAATAAATGTGGCATACCCAGATTTTCATATGCACACCCAGAGTCCCTTTTCTGACTACACTACTGGTCACAGAGCTGTAAAAACAGTTATACTTACTCAGTGAATGAATCAAGTTTGTGCCGAACACTTATTACAAAGCAAAAACAAACTCTCCTCCGATCCACAAACTTTTCTCTCAGTTAATATGCTTTATGTCATATCTCAGTCTGAATGAGGTACAATTGTATTGCTCAAATATTAATACATGCTGTAGAAATGTATATTGCATTATGCACAGTTCATGTTATATAGCTAATACATTCTTGTTAACACACTGGACTTGCACAGTGTTACCTATTAAATTTAAATACATGTGTCTAGGCTATAGCTAAAAAATAGCTAAAAACCTTTAATATTTGTTAATTAAATATCTTATAAAATTTAATTATGTTCTTATTTTCAGATGGCAAAGTCTTTGAAGAAAGCACCAGTGTGGATTATTTTACTGGAGTATCACCAGGGAAAGCACATGTAATCTCTACATGCACAGATTATGATAATTGTAAGACAAACTGTAACATCTATATTCACAAATATGTCTCTATTTAAACTAAATGCTGCACATTAATGTTGTTCTTAACTCTGCAGACACCGGTTTAAAAAGAGTTTCAGTTTAGTGACACACATTTGCTCATTTTTCAAATCATGTTCACATTAATGAATTGCACTGGGCCTTGTTCGTTGGTAGTTGTGTGTGTGTGGGACGTGAAACACTGTTAACTGCGAAAATAATGTTTTATAATCTACATGAACTGAACAAGATCGACTCGAGTAGACATCAATTAATGCATCCCTGTCACCTGATCCAGATATGCATGGATTCATTTTTGAATGAGCAATTTATGATATATTAATGCAGAACATTTTTATTGACAAACATGTCTGTATTTGTACAAATCACTGCACAATCATTTAATCCTGAATTCCACAGACTCAAATTGAAAGGTATTTGTTTGTGGTTAGTAAGATACATGTATAAAATGTAAGCAGTACATGGATAATTCTGTGTGCATCTATTAATCATTCTGAGTCTAATTTCATCCTATAGCATCTTACCTCATCTCATTTAATGCGTTTCCAAAAATAAAAAATAAAAAATGTTTACACTAATCATCTCAATCAATTAACAGATCATTATCTAAAGACAAAAATACACCATCATCTCAAAACTGATCTAACAGAATAACTTTCAGAAAAACTGGTGTTCAGATGAAATGTCAGGAATAATAAGAGCATAACCATTCATTACATGTGGTGAAGTCTTGTGAATGTGGTCAGTGAATGATTTTTCATTTTACCTAATTTGCTCATACTGCATGGGATTTCCAAGATAAACTTTACTTCTGTTTGCACCTCTTCAACCACTTCTGCACTAGTATAAACAGAAAGTAAAGTCATGAGTCATTTTTCTTCACCTTATAAACACATAATGATTATGCATTGGTGGTAGTTTCTGAAATAAACACTTAAACAGAAATAAATAAACGAGATGTCTACACACTGTTACAGGAAAAGTCACGTTTCAAATTAAACAATATCAACAATTTATAACATATTCCATATATATATATGGTTTCTAGCGGTATTCATCCCGTAATACAAACATAAAGTCCAGAATAAAATTTACTGCTCATCACGGAACCTCCGAAACTTGTATCAGAGTATGAGCGAGTACTTCTGTACTCCTGAGAGCAGTGCTAGTGCTAATGCTAACTGACTGATATGATGGAGTTCTGTTGTCGCTATTATCGGTTTCACATAAAAGCTTTACTCCAGTTACCTCATAAACAGCTTTGGTGCAATCAACTGAAGCAGTCAGGTGAAAATGCATACTATATGATGTTTAGTCCATGATTATTTGTTCTGTGTATGTTTGTTAGCTAATTATTCTTATTAAATGTTAGAGATGTTTTTTTTTTTCTTGAAAATACATGGTAAATTCACTTACCTTTACGCGTCAGTAATGTATCCGTCTGAAGTATTCGCTCCACACGTTCAAACAATCGTTCGATTTAACGGGTTCTTCTCAGTGAACCAGTTCACCAAATCAAACTGAATCGTTTTAAACGGTTCACATCTCTAATACGCATTAATCCACAAATGACTTAAGCTGTTAACTTTTTTAATGTGGCTGCCCCTTCCCTTTTGAGTCAGAACAAACCAATATCCCGGAGTAATTCATTTACTCAAACAGTACACTGACTGAACTGCTGTGAAGATAGAACTGAAGATGAACACAGAGCCGAGACAGATAAAGGACACACCACTGCTGGAGCAGTTCTCTTATATATATATTTAAACAAGTCAAGGTTTTCTGAGACATACTTCCGGTGGGGGGTCGCTTGGGTTGTTGTTTGTGTGTGTGTTTGTTCCATTTCCTGTTTCTGACAGAGAGGATGATCACGTAATTGAGTGACAGACAGTGTGTCTCTCTCTACTGGAGATCATCAGTTCTGTACATCACCACAGCTTACAGTGAAATCAGGAAATACACTGAATACCAGAGCAGTCTTTTCATTATTATCCTGTGTCCTTAGATTCATTATTAGCTCTAATAAAGAGATGATTCATCAAACATTATACATACATTTATTCATTTGACAGATGCTTTTAAACGTAATTTTGACAGAAAATATACAAACTGTGTATATATTTACAACTATTATCTGTTGTGTACAGTAATCGGATCACTCTCTCTCTCTGGGTTTGTTTGTGTTTGAGAGAAAGAGCTAATGAGAAAACTATAATCTATTATTTTATAATGCAAAAATACAAGAATTGTAGTGCCACAGAGCCTGCAATCAGCTCATTTGAGAGTGGTGAAGGTCAAAGGGCGAGTGAGAGATGTGCTGTTCTGGCTGGGAATGGGAAAACAAACTGAAGATATAGTGTCAAAGTGTGCTGTGTGCAATACCTGTGTGGACTACTTCTCAAAATTCCTGAAACTGATAAACAAGAAAAAACAGAAAACAAGCAAACATTTGATAACGGCACTGAAGTCAATTTTCGCAAGTATATATGTGAATGTAAATGTAAATATGTGTGTGTGTGTGTACACTAACGGAAGCAGAGTTTCGGGTTGGAAATTCCCTTGCAGCAGAAGATGAGGTAAACTGAAAAATCACTCACTGACCACATTCACAAGACTTCATCTGTAGTTCAGTAATTGTTTGAGAGTTTAACGCCTGTCATGTTGATTGGTGACACTGAGTTCAAAATTTAAAGTTAGTTGCAAAACCAAAGTTTTTAAGAAAAATATTGTATTGTTCTTTGAAAGAAAAAAGGAAGATGTGATGTATGCTGGTTCTTAGCACTAGACAGTGCTCTGTATTCAAGTATCTTGTGGACTCAGAGGACAGAATATTATCAGAATAAGAAACACAGTCAAACAGTTCTTGTGTGTCGTGTCTTCATTAATATCTTTGGACTCTTAAACTAGTTTAATAAGCCTAAACAGCTAACAAGAGTTACCAAAGATATCACAGCAAGTATAGAAACTCTGAAGGTCAGTTCTCTCGTGCTCATTCAAGAACACGGTCAACACATGCTGTGTATTTGACCAAGAACAGATGAGTGTCACAGCACTAGGATTCATTTCCCCAAGCACACGATCACCTGTGCTCCTGTTCATATCATCCTTCTGTCTCTTCAGTTCAGGGACTTAATGTTAACACTTAGATAAATGTGTGCCATCTGAGCTCATTTTGTGATGCTCGAGGTCATTTCTGCTTGTGTTTTCTGAATGAGAACATGGTCAAACCTGAGCAAAATGAGGCTTTTATTGTGTAGAGTTTATATTTATTGTGTATTGTGCAGGAAATATTGAGCAAATCTGAACGTGTGTGAAAACAAGTGAATAGTTTGAGAAAGGTGTCTTGTTTTGAGAACTGAATGAATGGTTTGGAAACTTGGGGTTATACAGAGGGAAAACAAAACAAAAATAAAGATGGACAGAAAACAGGTAAGAAACATGGTTCTAAACAATCAATACAAAATGTATAGGCACATATGTTCATATGGATGACTGGGTTATTCATTATTTTATTGTTTGTCTCTATAATCTAAACACATCCTAATCCTAAAGCATGATCGACCTTATTTCTCAATGGTGCGACTAAAAGAAAATCATAGGTCGCACCGGTGCATCCAGCCGTTTGAGGAGAAAGGTCTCAGTGACTCTGAAAGTCTTCGTGTGGTTCAACAACAGACACTAGAGCCCTGCATTTCAGACGACGGACCCCTACCTCTTTATGTCCATCAGCTCAACAGTTCTGCATTCAAATACACACAACAGACTAAAGCTTGCAAAGCACCGGCAAATGTAAATGTGATATTTGAGTTATTTACTAATAAATAGTGTTTTCAGTTGCGGATCCTGACTCGTCATCTCCACAGACACGCCGAACCTGAAAGAGGTTTTGTTTTCGATTTATTTCATTAAAGGGACACTGAGTAGGAATTACTCCCATCTAGTGGTGAAATTGTATTTTGCATTCAAACTAATTTTGCTCTCCAGCGCCTCGCTTTTTCAAATGCGCGTTGCATCTACGGTAGGCGATATGTACCAAAAAGCTTTGACAGGATGTCTTCTAATAGCACTTCGTCGAGTTTTCCTTCAGGTGAACAGGTGTGTTATTTCAAACAAACTGCAACATGACAACTAACAAACGAATGTTACAGTATGAATTACTGACTGTGGAAAACATTAAATATTGTAATTAGTAGTTATATCTTCTTTATTCGTTATATTTTCAGAATTTTATGCATTGTTAGATATAAAAAAAAATATTATAATATAGACTGTAACACTGACTTACCTGTCGAGAAGAAAACTGGCCACTTCAGCGTCTCTTTTGAAATCTTTATCCAGCATTAGCTCTTTCCACCTAGAAAAAGCTTCCCCGACATTAACTCTTGTTTTCTGTAATCTACGCTCACGTTTCCTTTTACATTCTATTTTTGACTGTTTTGGCGACGATGTTTTCTTCTCCTGTGGCGCGGCATATGTATGGTCCATAATAAGAATGCAATCCAGACTTTTAATCTTGCCGGTGCAGTTTCAAGCACCTCTCACTGCTCTGCACCTGCGTTTCTGGCTCTGACCGAAAACGCGCTGTGGAAACGCGTTGGCTTAGTACTTTTTGTCCCTCTCTGCTATTATAGTTTTGCAAGATGGCGGAACTACATGGAAGCCTCCGTCGACCTACCGTCCCATGTATATAAAGATAATAAACTCTTCATTTACAAGGATTAGTTTAAACATTGGCATAGGTAGTTGTACACCATTGAGGGCATATTTATGAATAAAAATATTGATTTTAGATAATAAAATACCTAAAAAGTTACTTATTGTCCCTTTAAGTAGTCATTTAAAGCTTCCTATAGATATATTTATTATGTCTGTGAGGTATGTTTTCAGTGAGTTTCGGTTCATTTTTGTATTCCTGTTAAAGACGACGATAGAAAGCACACCATTTTGATGATTATTGTGAGCGCACACACAATAAAAGTTAAACCTTTGCAGTTAAGAATGATGTATTACTCTTACCTTTATGAGCAAAAATGAAAAAATAAATAAATGAAAAAATAAATATATATATATATATATATATACTATTGTATATAGCACACATTTATCTAGTTCTAACATTTAAACATTTTTATATGCTTGAACTGTTTTATATTTAAAGATTTGATTTCAAGTCGTGATGATTTGAGAAGGCTAAACTGATCAAACATTGACTCAGTGGCAGCTCAATACTTAAAAAACCTAAAACTTATGTTTAACAAACAAAAAATGCTCAAAACGTTTTATAAAAAAGGGAGAGTTGATGTGTTCAGATCAGACACTAGAGCATCCTTCATTCAGACTCAGTGAAGATCTGATCAGAATCAGTGTAGAGGGTCAAGTCTGGAGATTCTGGTGCTCCAGAGAGTCCAGCTGGTTTAGTCAAGACCAAAGATCAAGAAAACTACAGGAGAGGGTCATCTGAGGGGCATGTGACTGCAATGGAGGATAGTCCATAAGACTTTGAGCCATGAGATGTTCAGTTTGAAGAGCTTAAAACAATTAATTTAGATTTCTTTTTATTTCATTTATCTTGAGATGTTATCAGTTTCAATCCCACCTCAGTGAAACACTTTAAGCACCAACACTTTTTCAGTAAGTTACCTTTCTTGTAGAATTGTGCTTCAAATAAATAACTCTATGTTGGCCAGACTGTTAGTTAATCATTACATATCTGTAACACTAGAAAACAAAGAAACAGCAGACCAGCAGTATTCATGCATAGACATTTTTAGACTTCTGTCGATCGTATAGTATTATTCTCAATCAAGTTTTAAGTAATTTGACACCTATGGACCAGTGAGGTGGGGATAAATCTACTGATAGGGGAAACCTATGAGGAACTCTTCCAGTGGAACATCAGTCATAACAAAACATCATAACCCAAAGAGAATAGGAGTGACTTGAGTTTGCTGTGATCTAGCTTTGAAGGCTGTGAGTGTACTTAACTAGCGTTCTCTCAATGAAATGAAGTGACAGTCAGCTTCCTGCAGTTTATTTAAATACAATCTTTCATCTTTGTTGTAAATTAAGCACTCACAACCCTCACAGTTAACACCTGAGCAACTGCTCCAACAGTCAGGTGATGTGAGGAGGGGTAGTTTCAGAGTATTAAGTAGACTGAGTAGGAGCTGAGTAAAGCTGTTCATTTCTCTTAATGTCTTCTTGCTTTTCTTACACTCTTTCATCCAGTGTCCAGTTTTACCACAGTAATGACAACTGTCCTCCTTCTTAGGACTTCTACGTTTCTGTTGGTTCTCTGTTTTGAACTGAAAAGATTCTGCTTCAATCTTTACTCTGGCTTTGACATCAGAGTCTCTTTTCCAAGCAGCTAACCTGTTCAAGTGGTTTTGCAAGCTTCCAGTGGACCATGTAAGATCTAAGAAGGGTAAAGCAGATCTGTACGCTGCTAAAAGGCCATCAAACCATGTTCGAACTAGTGGTTCTTTATGATTCATTACAGTTTCAGCCTCCTTCTGTACACAACTAGTGACCTTTGACCAATCCACTTTTGGTCCAACAATATTCTTTAACCCTCTCAGAACTCCCTCTCTCAATTCATCTTTACTGGCATGTTGTAGTTCAGAAGTAACAGCAGACTCAAAACTGTTGAATTAAGATTCAGTTAGAATTTGGGACATCAGCTGTGTGACTTCTGCTATCGACATGTCATAGAGACACATTCTGGTGATCAATGCTCTTCTAATGGTCTTCTTTTGAAGGCCGGTGAGGAGACCATTACACTAGTCCACCCTGATGGTGATGAAGGTTTAATGTTAGGTAAAAAATGTTAGCATGAATGCACTGTAAGTTACTTTGGATAAAAGTGTATGCTAAATTCATAAAATAAATTAAATTAATAAACTGAAGAAAGTTGTGGCACATCCAAATATTAATTTCATCAGTGCATTGGCAGAGGGAGTCAATGGGGCTGTAGTCATTTGAAGAACAAAGAAACAGTAATTACTATTTACAAACATTACATGATTAAAAACAAAGGTTAAGAGTCTGAATCTTACATTACATTCGATTTATTCCACTATTTTTCCTCCATACAATAATTACAGCTATAACAATAGATATCAGTAAACACACTCCCAGACACACACTCAGAGTCACTGTCAGTAAAGATGATCTATCTCTGCACTCAGCATCAGTCGTATCTGTTCCTTCTCTGATTGTTGTCTTGTCTAGAGATTCACAGCTGTTAGAGAGAGATACAGAACTTAACATTAGCTACAAATATATTGTATCTCTTGTGAGGAAACATTTTAAAAACAAGAAATTTAATTTAAGGTGTCAGTATTTTAATATTAATACTTACTCTGTATGTAATATGCAGAGTGTCCCATCTGAATATGAACCAGCAGGACAGTGATCACACACTGTATCTCTGAACTCTGTTCCTATACAAATACAATTAAACACACAGCATCAGTACATGAGCAATAAACACAGTCTCACAGACGATCACATCATCATTCAGTGTCCATCAGCCTGATCATAATTTAGTAGATTTGTTCAGGTGGTTTTAAAAGACAAGCAACATGCATATTTCCATAATTGAGTAATTTAATATAAATGCAAGCAGAGTTATTCCTCTCAGTTTGTATGGATGCATATTAAAGCTGCTGGACTGATAAAAGACTGACCGGTTTGGATGATGTATTGTCCAGGTGAGCAGGATGAATGTTTCTTGGCTCTTTTACAGTTATAGAGCGAGTCTATACAGTAATAACCAGGAAGAGGTTCACACACTGTGTCTGATCTTAATGTACATGCATGCTTTACTGTCACTCCATCACCTTCAACAAGAAAGAAAACTAATGAGTCAATTGAGTCAAACAGCTAGATAGAGTCAGTAAGAAAAGACAGTTTTACTCACTCGTGTCACACACAGAACAGGGCACACACTCTATGAATCCATTAGAAAGATCAGTGTAAGTAAAGATGGGACATGAATCACATGTTGTGCTTGTGATCTCATCACAGTGTCTATAAACTCGCTTTCCTAGACAACATCAAAGAAAATCACCAGCACAATTATTATTCTTTATTTAAACATGACATATGTACATAACCTTTACAGGTATTTGTAACTGTCTAAGTTGTATTTTTTATATGTCTGTATATTTTTATAAACTGTGTAGACTGAAAATAATTTATTTTTGTATGTTTCTTATGTTCTGTATCTTGATTTTATGTTAAGTACATTTCTAACATCACAACAAATCCCTTGTGTGCTTGTGCAGACTTGACCAATAAATATTTTTCTGATTTAGAAAACAGACTAGAATAAATAATACAATATTAATACAAATAATCAGACTGTAATAACGCTGGGTACACAGATTTTCTAATTAATCGGGATCTTGTTATGAACAATCCCTATGTCATGATCATTAGCTGGAGTGCCCATGAACTTCAGTAGAGGGCACTCCATTTAGGACCATTCCACCCATCAACCACCAGATGTCACCATATCATCACTTGGACACTAGCACCTCTCATACTGTTGCACCACACCCAAACTAGATCTCCCATGAGTCACTGCATCACTATCACCTTGCCACACCTGCACCTCATTCATCAGATAATCTTCTTGCCACACCTGCACCTCATTTACACACACATAAAGCAGCACATCACTCTAACTCACTGCGAAGTCTTTCAGAGTGTTTTTCCCCTGTGTTTGTTATTCCCGTGTTTGACCTTTGGACTGTGTATTTGACTCTGATTTCTCTGCTGCCTGCCCCAATCTCTGCTTGTTTCTGGTTTCGATTCTGGTTATCCCTGACACACCTGACGCCATTCCTGATTTCTGCCTGTCTGACCGTTCTCTAAATAAATACTGCATTTGAATCCGAGCGCCTCTGACTCTCTTCATAACACCCAATATTTTCAGGGATACTTGATTCAGCTGAACAACAAAAGTTGTGAATGTTTGTGAATCAGAATCAAAGTGAAATAAATCAGTAAATCTGTCATGTTGTGTTTAATGCAATGATGGATAGATCAGTGATTACAAACTAGTGGTCAACCAATATAGTTTTTTTGACAGCCGTTTTATATATATATATATATATATATATATATATATATATATATATATATATGTAAGAAATTTTAAATCATTTGACAATATATACCAAAAAAAAATATCTTTCTCATTTTTTTTACTTTAAATGAGAAAGTATTATATTTTTATACTCACCTTTCTTTGAAAAGTAGACAGTAACTGACTGTTTCCCTTATTTTTTTTTTTCTTTTTCCTGTCTTTCCTTTTTTGGTGACCTGATTTTTCTAGAATCTAGAGTATCTTTTGCTGCTGAATTATCCACTAACTTAGTTTATAAAAGTATTTTTGTCATAGTTTATGATTATACATTTTTTTATTTGTCATTTTTCATTAAAATGAAGTTGTCTATGTGTAGTAGATTGTGTTTAACACACTAAAGAGTGATGATCAGGTCAACACAGAGAAGTATAGAAATTCTACAATGATTTAAAAAAAACTGCGCTGGATTGGATCGGTTCGAAAAATGGTATCATTGCATCCCTAACTGTAACTCAACACCTGGCCTGCACTAGCTGCTTCTATTTATTATTATTTTATACCAGATGGAGGGAATGTACCACAGAGAAACACCAGATTGGTTTAAGATTATATTAGGAGCATATTACAGTTCTTCATCAGTAATAATGAGTGATAATGAAAAAGTCATGACTCTTTCAGTGTCTGAGTTCATCTGCATCTAGTGTGTGTTTGAGTGAAGAGAATCTTATCCTGGACTTACCTGGAAGACACTTTGGGCAACACTCTCCATTAATTTCATATTCTGCATTATTACAAGCTGCCACACAAAGCACAATCCTCACGAAGAGGAGAAGAAGCAGTTTTAAAAGATCACAGAATATACACATCTCTGGGAACTAAATAAATCATCTGCAGAGATGGTCATTTTGTGCTTTGTGTTTCATGGACCTGAAAAAGAGATTTGTGTTAGAAATAAATTGTGGCAGACACTTTTAAATCCATTTTACTAAAATGTATGTAATTCAGATGTGTTAAATACAGAGCACAAATTCTGAGTATGGGTCACCATACTTGGCTGAATGTCACGTCACTTTTTTTCACTTTCAAAACTAAACACTAATTATACATTGACTCATTATTTTATACATTAATGCAGCAGCAGGAGACTCAACTCCTTTAAACAAGAGGAATGACCATTTACAAAATACACATATTTCATATTATATAACATATATTTGAACATATGAAATTTTTTTCTCACCATATTTTGTATTGTTACCAAATTCTGTGTTTAAGCATGTCTAATTATTTGAACGCATAATTTAACTAAAGAAACCTTGATTTTCTTTCCCCTCAAAAAATCTGTGTTCTGCATTTTTATTGTTATCAAATCAAGATATAAAACATTAATTTAATTTATATTTTAATTACTGAAAATTAAGCAAACTTTTTTTGGCCAGCAAACTGGATTTCCTATTAAAATTAAAACATGGAAGAAATGGCGTGTGATTATTCCTTAAAAAATAATGTTTGTTTCATTTTAGTAGTAGCAATAGCAGGCTATGCACATTCTACTGAAAGATATAGACTGTGCATGTGATATGATGCTTTTGATCAAATCAAATGGTCAAAAGCTCTTGAAGTGGCTCTCAGAGAAGTTCTGAGAATGTTTTTCATGTCCTCATTTAGAGTAACGGTAGATGCTGAAATCACAGCGAGTGTCACGTGCGCTTCAGTAACGTTATTGTGCAAAAAATGAAACCTGCGCCATTAACTAACACAGACACTCAGGACACGCAGGATTCATGTTTAAATAGACTTTTGCTGCTTAATAGTTACTGTAGTCCATATCATGATTTGATTTAACTGTAATGACCTTCTTTTGATTCATTCTTTCAAAATTTGACAACTTCCTTGACATTCTGCATTAAACTGTGAATTCTGTTTTAATGAATGGATTCCGCGATTCCGTCCACGTTTTCCACATCACGGAAATCATAGGGCCCTACAATTATACCAGCACAACGTGTACTCTCACACTTCAACTGCTTCTATTCTTGAACACTTAATGATCATCTAATCCATATAAAAGAGAAGCTAGGAGAGTCTAGCAGAACTTGACCTGGACACAGTTGTTATTTTATTTATTTATTTTTGTCATATGTCTAGACATTTTGTTTACTAAGTGATTTACTAAGCATGTCCGTGTGTGTCAAAATCGTGACTAAAATTGAAATCACAAAATTGATTTTTGTCCATACTCCGGACGTATCGTGTTCAACTCAAGCAGTGCTCTAAAACGGTTTATTTATTCACCAAATGGACACAAGTTCACCTCAAGGATGAACAATGAGGCAAAGAGAAGTTTCAAGTTCACTGTTTAAAAAAACGGAGCAAATGGAAAGATCTATATTATAGCTCTATAAATGAAGCATACAGACTTTATTAGAGCCACAGAAAGAAAAACATTTAGATAAAAATGCTCAATATACAATGTATTATGTACATTAACAACGGTTTGGGTGAATATGATGTAATTTAATGGAAAACTATGTGAATGGCGCTCTTTGGCATGGCAGGATTTTCTGTCAGCTGCATTTAAATCCGGGTCTGAAGTTTCTCGCTCTGTTCAGATTGCAGCGTCACGTGTCTGAACAAACAACACATGCAGTCAGTGATTATCCACTAAAGGTCGCTCTGCACTGTATAATGAAAACAGAGCCTTCTCAGCCACTCCAGCAACGGACTCAACCCGGAAAACTATCAGCATGTATTTATCCCGCTAACCGATTATTCCAGTTATCAACTATCGGTGCCGATTAATTGGCAAAATTGATACTTCGGTCAACCTCTAGTTATAATCTAGTTAATTATAAGTGAGAGGAATATAAAGGGGATGTTTATATAAATACCAGATGAATCATACTGCAATCTCACGTGGGTTTGCAGGTAAAACTCCCAGATCTAGAACCAAACAGAAAAGAGGGAGAGTGAATAATGTAAAGATTTAAAATCACAAATAACTATAAACACACAAACTGTTCAACATTTACACTTCATGCTGCATCATGTTTATCTGTGCTTTAGTCAGTCATAATACTGAAACCTGAAGTACAGACATATCTTACTGATTTCTGTTAGAGAATAACTGCTGCTGTATTTGATGTGTGGATTTCTGTTGATGAAACTACAAACAAATTCTTCATTAATAACTGTTTACAGGTTTTAACTGTACTTCATCTACATATGTTCGAAGTGACATGAGGATTATTAGAAACTAGCTGGAAATTAGTTTAACAAGTATTTTGTACTTTCCACCTAGCCTAGCCCGCCTAAGCACATGATATTTTTGGTGACGTGATCAAACAGCACTCAGTGTAGAGTGAGAGGCGTGCACTATTTATAATGGATCAAACATGTCAGCAGTGTGGAAACATTAAACACTGTCCGAGAAAGATGAAAAAAACTATTACAAGCACCGACAGCAAGAGACTTTTTAGCAATGCATCACGTGCTGTTGAGAAGAGGAAGTGTGAATGTTTGTGGTTTCTGTGATGACTGAAATCTGTTAGAGTAAAACTGCTGCTGTATTTGATGAATGGGGAGAGCAGCCTACAAACTCTTTGCTGAGTGTTGAATTTAGTTTAACACAAGCAGTGCTTTGTTGGTCATTCAGTGTTTTGATTAAAAAAATAAAATTAAAAAAGTAAAAAATAATAATAATATTATAAGATTATAATAATTATACAAATTCTACTTATTAGCACTAAGGATTAGCGAGCTACTGGATTTATGAATATAAATCAGTTTGTGTGCATTCGCTTGGTCAAAATTGCTGACATCAAAACAGGGATGATAATATGTGAGCACCAGCCAATGAGATTGTTGTTTGCGCATTAACTCTGCCCACTACTGGAAAACCCATCAGTTTTAAAAAGCTGAAAATAATTATGGGAACTCCATTAATTTGACAGGAAAATACAACAAAGTATATCGTTTACATGTAGCGCGTCAATTTTGCATGTATGTAAGACTCTCTCTCTCTCTGTGCTCTCACCGAAGTGACAGCGAGTGGTGTCTTTACAGTAGAGTTTACGGTGCATCAAACACAGGTACACTGTGCATCCATTGAGATGAACTGAAACACATCACAGATCGCTTGAAGGAGAGAAACTCTGAAGAGCTCAGTCAGAGAGTGTTTGGTGAGACAACATATATCTGAGCTAAACTTATACTTAGCCTCCAACACACACTGGCGATTGCCATTGGCTAATATTATACATCATTTAGTCGCCCAGAGTGAAGACTTAGTCTCATATTCAAGTCATTTACTCGTAGTGTAGAGGATTGTAATCATATGAACAATAAGCTGCCATTGTGTTCTTTTGATATTCATCTTTTGTGAGTCACTTTGAAAAAAAGCCCCAGCTAAATGAATAAATGTTAATGTAAATGAAAGAAACAGGGGAATTAATTCATGCTAATCATGGCCACTCTAGTCAATGCTTGTATTTATCCCCGCGTGCTGTTCTCCACACTGCATCTGTAAAGATATACACATAACCCTCCTTCGATTATATTTATAATGGCTAGTGTAGCCAAAATCTGTCAAAATCCCATCAAAAACCGTTGCAATGACTTCAGGTGAGAGGAAAAAAATACCTTTTAATCGCATAACATTGGCTTGTCACGTTCAGTGATACAAGAAACACAGGAGAGATCCAAATGCAGGTAAAAAAACAAAACAACAAACAAACAACAACATGAAGCCCCCCCAGGCTCCAGGGCGGAGCAGATGACCACCACGTCCCTGTGGTCGATGCAAGAAGGACCAGCGGAACGACGAGGCTCTGGTAATCCTCTGGTGTTCTTACTGGACTCCAGAAGATTGGTGCTGGCCTGACTCGGTTTGTGAAGACTTCATTGGTGACTTGACACAGTCCTTGAAGATCACCAGTGACTTGAGTTGACTCTGAAAGGTCAACGGCGACCAGCCTTGTCTCTGGAAAGTCCATGGTACCTAGCCCTGACTCTGGAAGATCATCGGTGACTAGCCCTGACTCTGAAGGGTCCACGAACACCTGACTCGACTCTGGAGAGTTCACTGGAACCTGACTCGACTCTGGAAGGTCAACAGGAACTATCCCTGACTCTGGATGGTCAACGGTAACTAACCCTGACTCTGGAAGGTCGACGGTGACTAACCCTGACTCAGGAGGGTCCATGAACACCCGACTCGACTCAAGAGGGTCAACCGGGAACTGACTCAACTCTGGAAAGTCAATGGGCACCTGACTTGACTCTGGACTGCCTGTAGAGACGTGAGACGCCTCGGCTTCGGGCCCCGCCTCTGGAACGGCCTCAGGCACCGCCTCGGCCTTCAGAACAGTACGGACACTGCCTCGGCAACGGGCACCACCTCGGCCTGCGGAACAGCCTCGGGCACCGAATCGGGCTCTGGGAACAGCATCGGGAGCGACATCAGGCACCGCATCGGGAACGGCCTTGGGCACCGCCTCGGTGGCACCTTGTCTGGAGACTCAGGCGTTGAGTCGGCCATCTTGTGCTGTGGCACTGGGCTGGCGGCCATCTTGCTGTATATGCATAGCCATTCTTAAATTAATTTAGTAGCAGAGCTACTGCAAACGTTTCTTAGTGCTGCAAATTCATTTATCCATTGCTGAAATTTCCGCGTCTTCATGGAGAAAGCAGGTCATGGTTGCTTAGCACCTCAGGAGCGCAACTGCCCGAAGGCGTTTTCCACGTGCTTTTTAGGCGCGGTAAGTGAACGGTCCTTTACAAATTTGGTATAGCCTACTTATCACAACATTGTCAATCGCAAACGCTAATTTATTCAAACGTTTCGCTACCGAACTACCTACATAATCTTAATTTGCGGAGGTAGAAGAGAAAGCACCCATTTGATAAATGAGCCAGTAGTTGAGAAATAATAACTTTTAAGAAATATATTTTTTGATAAACAAACCCAACATTGGCTGTGTCCTTGCTGGAGTGTGATGTGATTTGTGTCATGTGCAAGTGCGTTTGGATCGCGTACAAACCAATAGGGTGTTGGAATGGTATATGTTTATACTTATACAACCACAATCAAATTCACTCCATCCAGATGGCGCGATTTATCTGGAATTTTTTTTTTTTTTTTTTTTTTTATGATGACAAGCCGTAAATGAAATAGCAGTAACAAACCTATTTTTTAAATGTAAGGAGTAGAAAGTACAGATAATTGCGTGAAAATGTAAGGAGTAGAAGTAAAAAGTCGTCTTAAAAATAATTACTCCAGTAATGTATAGATACCCAAAATTTCGCCTTAAGTAAGGTAACAAAGTATTTGTACTTCATTACTTGACACCTCTGCAAATTCGTAAGATTTTTCCCTTTCATAAATTGTCCAGATATTTTACCACCTTCCACTGAAAGGCACTTGCTTTTATCAGACACACCACAGTCATATAGTATAGTAATCCCAAATAGGGCCACTTTCTTCCAACTTTCGGTACCGCCATCATGCCATGGAATGTCAGAATTTCTTGTTTGGGGGGGAGAGGGGGTGATCAAAATAATTATTTTGTTAATAATTAGTTACACAGAACTTTATTATATTAAATATGGTTCACACCTTAACAAAATATACACATTTACAAAATTCACACAAAATTCCTTTACCTCTTACAAAATCCACACACCGTACCAAACATCTACACATCACAACCAATACAAATACCACAGCTGTACAACTTTCACACCCTATACTAAATTTACCCTGTACAATAGCCTACTCATCTGGATTGAAGCAGCAAACATTCATTCAGTTTAAGAGTAAACAAATGTCAAAACATTATTTAATGTTTGAATCACAGCTTATATAGTGTTTTGACATCGACAAACCAAGTGCATTTTACCTCAAACTTGCGACTAGTGAACTTTCTAGTAATCTCTTCTCGGGTCAATATTAACACACTGACAAAAATATATTCAGAATTAAAAGTATTTTTATACCACTTTTTAATGTGTGATTGTGTAAAGGTGTTCACGAGATACCAACCTTTCACGAACTTGCTTTAAACGTCAAACACTCAATCCTTCTCATGGATACACAGCATGCACGGAGGGGAGGGGCTGTGCGTCTGTGTGTGTGTGTGTGTGTGTGAGAGAGAGCGACGTGAGTGAGAGACGCAGGGAAAGGAAATGCAGATGAACTTTATTTGCTCTATGAAAGACATTGACAAAGACGAAAACTAAAGACATTAAATCTAGAATATATATATATATATATATATATATATATATATATATATATATATATATATATATATATATATATATATATATATATAATTTTAGCTTTGCTTGGCAGCATAAAGGAAATGTACGCATTTATTTGTAAATTTTACAGATTAAAAAGGAAAGTAAAACAGGGTAGTAGAAGTATTTCTTATCCTGTGGCTCCCTCTAGTGGACTGCAGTTGTTGCAGCAGCCAATGTAAGTCTATGCTAATTTTTTATTATTGATAATAAGAAAACTAAGTCAAATCAGTTAAAAAACAAAGCAACAAACTAGAGATCCAGACCAAGAATAATAAAACATTTAAATAGTATAATATCTTTCTCAAGCCAACATACCTAGCTTATAACGTCACTAAGGTTAGTGTGGTGGATCAATGAAAGCAGGAGAAGAGGAGAGATCATATATATTCTGTGTGTGTGTGTGTGTGTGTGTGTGTGTGTGTGTGTGTGTGTACAGCAGTACACTGAATACAATGTTAAATATCTCCTTGTTTCAGATGATGAGAGAGATGAGAACTACTGGCCAGACTTGTGGACTGAAAATCAGGCTAGAGAGTTTAAAAGCAGGCTCTCTAAAATGTGAATTTTAAAAATCCCAGCTGATTAAACCTGCGCTCCAGGGACCATATTCATCTAACATCTAAAATAAAAGTTTTGAGATTTGTAAATTATTCCATTCCTTTTTTACTCACAGTTTAAACAGTGTCCCAAGTTTTTTGGAATCAGGTTTGAATTTGATGTGTGGGGAGAGCAGCCTACAAACTCCTTGCTGAGTATTGAATATAGTTTAACACAAGTATTTTCTACATTCCACCTCACCCTGGAATATAAACAAGACTTTTATGTAAATGGTTTCAGTTATAATTACTTTATCATTTTACAACAGGGAAACAAAAAACACGAGGAAGTTTACACATGACTACACATGAGAATGACAACATCAGATGTAATTGTCAGGGAATTCACAGACAGCTAATCACATGAACGATAAGCTGTCATTCTGTTCTTTTGGTATTCATCTTTTGAGAGTCACTTTGAATAAAAGCCAAGAATCATGAGAATCAAAAGAATCATGGTGCTGCTCTCCACACTGCATCTCTAAAGATATACACATAAACCTCCTTTGATTAAATATAATGGCTACTGTAGCCAAAATCTGTCAAAATCCCACCAAAATCCGTTGGAATAACTTATCATGAAAGGAAAAAAATGATGTTTAAATTGCACAACATCAGTTAATGTAAATGCTATCATATTGCAATGCTTTATCAACATTTACAAAATATTGCCAAAGTTTAACACAATGGAAATGTGCCTACTGAAGCAGCAGGAGATGACACGAACATTACAGAAACTACAGAAAATGAGCCCGATGCTATCGTAACTGCTATCAACTGGTCAAAAGATGTGGACTCTGATGTAAACAAGCACAGATGAGAAGCGCATGGTGGAGTGCATGAGAGATGCTCTGAATGAAAGCCAAGTGCACTTTCACTCTCTGACAGCAGATGGCACTGAACAGAAGAAATACAGCAGTTACCCTTGAAACTAGGGTTGCTGCAGTGAGGAAAATATCTGCTGATTGGCTTCATCACTCTGTCTCCTCTTCACCAGTAAGCTGGTGTGTGGAGAGCATTCTCACACAATATGGCTGCCGTCGCATCATCCAGGTGGATGCTGCACACTGGTGGAGGATGAGGAGATACCCCTGACAATGTAAAGTGCTTTAAGTGCTTAGAAAAGCACTATATAAATGTAAGGGATTATTATTATTATTATTATTATTATTATTGAGTTGTTTTATACACATAACTCCCTCACTTTAACAAAACACAGATTTCATTTCCCCAAAAGAACTGGAACAACAATGTCCTCTTCTACTTTTTTTCTGTAGTTTCTGAACTTTGTTCCTCTAATTACCAAACCAATCACTCCCATTGAAAAAACAAAACAAATAAATACACTGACATTTGCACTCTGAAACGCGCTGTTGCACCTCTGAGAACTATCTGTGGTGTTTGTATAGGCTAAGCATTTTGAGTGGTTGTGTGTCACAGAGCTGTAAAAACACTTACACTCAGTGAATTAATCTCGTTTGTGCCGAACTCTTATTACAAAGCAAAAACAAACACTCTCCTTCAATCCATGAACGTTTCTCTCAGTTAATGTGCTCGATATCATTCCAGTCTGAAGCATCTGTCATAAATCAACACATGCTGCTGTGAATAATTAAGAGAAGCATCTTCTCATAGCATAAAAACACTCATGAATAATTTTATAGACACTGATGCATCATCGATGTACTGTTCTATCATCCTTTGCCACATCACAAACTGTGACATCAACATGTTATTCATTTTATCTCACAGACACCACTGATGAAAACTTGATGTTGAATATCAATAAAACTAAAGAAATGATCTTTGACCTAAGGTCGGAGGTTGATCATAGTCCAATTTAAGTTAATGAGGAGGAAGTTGAGCAGGTAACATCATTTCAGTATTTAGGTATCTACTTTGATTCTGAGCTGAAATGGAGTCAAGTGGACTATGTTTGTACAGGAGAAGACTCAGGGTATATGGGGTGGATAAAACTAGCATCTTACTGTTTTACAGATCAGCTATTGAATCAGTGTTATGGCTGTTAAATTTAGGACAACTTCAATATGTGGTTAGAAGAGCTGGGAAAATAATTGTTACGTTGTCTCCACTTTTGAGGGGAGTCGTGGCCTAGTGGTTAGAGATTGACTCCTAAACATAGTGTTGTGGGTTCGAGTCTCGGGCCGGCAATACCATGACTTAGGTGCCCCTTGAGCAAGACACTGAACCCCCAACTGCTCCCCAGGCGCTGCAGCATACTCAGTGTGTGTGTGTGTGTGTGTGTGTGTACACTGCTCTGTGTGTGTGCACTTTGGATGGGTTAAATGCAGAGCACGAATTCTGAGTATGGTTCACCAAACTTGGCTGTATGTCACGTCACTTTCACTTTCTCTTCAGGACATTTGTGTGAGGTCTGTTAGGAAGCAGAGCCTTAAAATTATTGGTGACCCAAGCCATATTCTCCATAAGGAGTATGAGCTAATGCCCTCGGGCAGGAGATATAGGGTTTCAATCTGTAAACTGAATAGATACAAATTTCTCTAATTCCATTATCTGTCAGATTATTGAATAAGTGATTGAAATTGTTGTTTTTGTGAGTTGTAATGTGAAGGGCAATATGTAATATTAGTGTATTATTAGGATCGTGTATTTTGTGTGTGTGTGTGTGTGCGTTTGATCTGCTCTCTTGGTTGCCAAAAACAAAATTCTCCCAAGGGAGACAATAAAAAGAGAAACTTGGACTCATTGGACACCACACACACCAGCTCTGCTTTCTGCATCATAATTTGAGACTTTTTTTTTTTACTTTGAATTTTAAAATAGAACTAGAAATAGAAATGGACCAAGGAAATGGAAGTTTCAATTTGTTGCTATTTGGAGTGTCTCTTTTTATTAATTTTGGATGTTACTTTTTGTTTCAGTTTGAATGCATGTCTTTAATTTACCTCAACTGTTCTTAATATAATTTAATATATAAACATTTATTTAATATAGCTCATTTTCATAATTCCGTTCTGGGCTGAGTTTCCCAAAAGCTTCATAAGCCTAAGAAGTTCATAAAAATGATCGTACAACTGATCTTAATATTACGGTCTGTTTCCCAAAATCATTGTAACTATCGTCATTAAAATGAGAGACATGAGACGAGAGAGATATCTATAGAAAGCTTGACATGTTTACTTTTAAACTAAACAAATATTCTGTGATAAAGTAATCCATATGAAAACAAGAAACATGAACACATTGACAATGAAAACTGCTGCAAAATATCATTTATTAAATCTGTTACAAGACATAGCCTTTGTAGCTGAGATAGAAGACTGTATTTATTTGAAACTAAATTATGTGTTGGTTTAATTTTCAATAGTATGAGTTCTATTATAGTTCTGTGCAGTAGTGTAGCCAGAAAAGAGACTCTGGGTGTGCATATGAAAATCTGGGTGTGCCACAATTATTGTCAGATTACTGTGCAAAATTATGGATAGTATTTTTGTCGCACTGCTTCCATCCAACCATACTCCTAGTGGTAATTTGCAGGTCATGTCAAAATGTAGTTAATTGTAAATTTTAATAATTTTCTTCCAAATATGATAATTTAGAACTTCTGAACCTTGAACCAAGGATTTTGTGCTAGAAAAAAATTAAGAAAGGAGCTCTGCGACATATTGCTAGCTAGCAAAGTGCAATCAAAATGATCTGTTTATGTCATGGACTTCTGGGGTCACAATCAGGTGCTGTTTGCTGATTGGTTGGCAGTCCGAATGCCGGCAGATATATTTTAACAAAAATAATTTAAAATGTAAATTACATTTTAACATTTTTAGCATTAGTGCACCATATATTGGATTCTTATTTCTGTGAACCCTGAGAGTATGATTTAGAATGTTCAGTGACATCACAGACAGAATTGGCAGATTCAAACAGAAAAAAAAGTAATGAGTTATGATTGATGATCAGCTGACTTTCTCAGACCACATTGCTAAAACTGTCAGATGCTGCAGATTTGCTTTATTCAACATCAAGAAGATCAAGCCCTTTCTTTGGGATCATGCTGCACAACTCCTTGTTCAAGCTCTTGTTCTGTTAAGGCTGGACTATTGCAATGCTCTCTCTGCAGGTCTTCAAGCCAATTCTATCAAACCTTTACAATTAATTCAGAACGCGGCAGCAAGATTAATTTTTTATGAGCCAAAAAGAATACACGTCACACCTCTGTTTATCAATTTACACGGGCTTCCAATAGCTGCTCGCATAAAATTCAAGGCATTGATGTTTGCCTACAAAACTACCACTGGCTCTGCACCCATTTACCTAAATTTGTTACTTCAGACTTATGTGCCTCTAGAAGCTTGCGTTCTGCAAGTGAACGTCGCTTGATTGTTCATCCCAAAGAAGCACAAAGTCACTTTTACGGACTTTTAAATTAAATGTTCCCTTCTGGTGGAATGAACTCCCCAACTCAATCCGAGCAGCTGAGTCCTTAGCCATCTTCAAGAATCGGCTTAGAACACATCTCTTCCATCTTTATTTGACCCTCTAACTTTAACACTCACTATTCTAATTCTATTCTTAAAGAAATCTAGCTACCTTCCTAATCTTTTTGTATTCTATTTTCTTTTCATTTATTATGCAATTGTGTGTGTGTGTGTGTGTGTGTAAAGACCTCTAACTAGCTTGCTCTATTCTTTTTTTAATTTTTAAAAAAAAATTTCTATCTGTTTTCTTTTTTATTATATAATTTAAAATCCCATGTTACGTGTACTGTGTTAACCTAACTGAGACTTGTTATAGCACTTATATATCATTGCTCTCTTGTTGTTTTTGATTGCTTCCACTGTCTTCATCTGTAAGTCGCTTTGGATAAAAGCATCTGCTAAATGAATAAATGTAATGTAAACAGCTCTCGCGCGTTGGCTGCACTGAGCCAGAGACGGACGCGTTCAGCGCTTGTCATATATCACAATTAATATGCAGTGTTTTCAACCACATAATGTTTAATTTAGGTTTAATCCATTTAAATATACATAATCACAGTAAAACAATACATTGGTAGTTTGTAAAATACACACTGATGTCTATGGAAGCAGCAAAAACTATCTAATAAAATGTAATTTGCCGATGTGTTTTATTCATACAGACATAGCAGAACAATAAAGTTTACTCTATTCTTCGTCCAGTTCAACAGTCACTTACTTCCATGTATTTCGGGAGAAACTGGGGAATTCAAGTGCTGTACGTTAAATCCGGCTGACAGGACTCTGAACTGCAGCACTCATCTCGTTATAGATCAAGATATTTTATAAAGGTTTTTAAACAAAGAATTGGAATATCAGATAGTTGACATGGTAAGCAAGTGTGTGTATATATTTTAATAAAAAATGAAATAAAACGAATACCGATGCATCTGTTAGTGGCTGCGGTGTGCCACGTGACAATCATGACGCGTCGCCATGGAAACAAGGGGTCAGTTACAATATTTGTAACTTACGCGTGAAAGGGTTGATTTAAATATATATATATATTCTAAGTAAACAACAATAGCCCAAGTTTAGTAAACATTTTTTATTGAGACTATAAAAAAGAATTCTGCATCTTTTTTTAGGTGTGCCAGCCACCGGCGGCGCCAGGGGGGGTCCTGGGGGGTCTCAAGACCCTGCCAAAAAACGCCTTGACCCCCCATTTGACCCCCCACCCTCTTCCTGATTATATATATATATATATATATATATATATATATATATATATATATATATATATATATATATATATATATATATATATATATCCGGGATAAATATAAAAAAAATATCTTCAAACTACGCAGAATAATAATAAATAATAATTGTTTCGACATTTATTCGTACACTGAACGAGAATCGTTTCTGTCGGACGCGTCCGATTCGTGAACCGAGGAGCTGATGATAACTGCGCATGTGTGATTCAGCGTGAAGCAGACTGACACAGAGCGCATCTGAACCGAACTGATTCTTTTGGTGATTGATTCTGAACTGATTCTGTGCTAGTGTTATGAGCGCGGGTAAATCGAAGGCTTGAAAGAAGGGCAGTCGTCGCGAATTACATTACATCGAGCGCAAAAGAACCGGTGAACCGTTTTTTTCCCCCCAACTAGTTTTATGTGATCGAACTGTCCGAAAGAACCAGTTCACATGAGCACCTGCTCCTTTGCCCCTTAAGTGCCCTTTTGTCAAAGCAAAATTTCCTCGATTTTTTTTTTTTGTAATAACATACCCTTTTGTGAATGCCTGCCCACGCCCAATCATAATATTAGAACAATTTATTAATAATAATTTAGACGTAAATAAAATGACCAACATGATGACCGTTCACCTTACGACGACCTCATCGGACGCTCATTTTTTTAATTGCTAAGGGATATTTTCAACACTGCGGCAGCTGGTAAGTGGTGTTTAATTCTCAGCGAAGTGATTTTGATGTTTATTTACTTATTATTATTTTACTAGAACGATGTGATGTGAGAAAATGCAGATATGTTGCTGTGTGTACTGTGTAGAAGTAACACTAGTGTGCTGTTTGAGGGAGAAAAGTTTCACAGGTATCGAGGGGTCTGGTCTTTTTTATGTTATTTGACTACACTATTATTATATTACAGTACTTATTTATTTTTTAACACATAGAGTGCCTTAAAAATAATTATCACAACACTGGTAAGGCTTATTCAGATTTTCTCATTCTCTGAATTATCATTATAAAAATAAAAACTATTCAGAAATGAATTAAAATATAATTATATTTTAAATGTGATGCAAATATTTTTTTCTACAATAGCAACAGTGTTTACAACAGCAAGACCACTTTAGCCTGTAAACTCAATAATATCTCTCTGGAAATAAATGTAAAAATATAAATGGCAATAAAAAAATGCATAATATACCTGACATCAAAGTGCAGTGTGAAGGATATGAATAACAAATGTAGCCTGTCATTTGTTAACATTGCAAAGGTGTTCGATTTTAGACAACAACTACAACAGTAATAAAAATATGAATCACTATATTCCAGTGTATCCGTTTTTTATGTTTTGTATCAATATTTAAGGTGGACTTATTGATTAGGTCCAACCCTTTAAAGTTTGAGCATATTGTTTGCAAAATGCAATTGATTAATTAATTAAAAACAAAGTAGTTGATATGTTGTGTTGTTTTTGTTGTTTAGTAGCAGTAATATGCAGTTATTAGCCGTGTGTTTTTTGTTGGTTTTCATGAGACCCCCCCTTGAAATGACCAGGACCCACCATTGCCCCCCCAATCAAAATTGTCTGGAGCCGCCACTGGTGCCAGCTGAGACTTTGGGTGGCACCGGCACACCCTGGCTACGCCACTGGTTCTGTGGCTAAAACCACCATCAGAATGTTCTTCTAGGAACCAGTAACAAGACACACCCTTTAGATTTGAGATGGAATAATGTATGTTTTAATAATGAGTGTGTTAACGGATTCAAATTTAATTCAATAGTATGCATCCTGATTTACATATGATAGTAAAAAGATGGCTGTAAATATTGTTCTTTGAACAAATAACAAGACACACCAATTTAAATTTACATAACAAACTGTATGCATTCTAAATTAATTTATTTAAACTTCTGAATTTCAGACTTGGTCGAGACAATTGCAATATGTTCCTCTAGGTGGCGGTAAACTGCACAATCTTTGTCATGCTTTGACACAGTGTGTGTTCTCTTTTACATTTGAAAACAATTACAACATAGGAAGTTTCTTGTCATTGTGCTAAATCGTTATATAAATATTAAAGATCTCCGAGGCTGAATCTCTGACAAAATGTCAAACGTCGAACCAACTTTATATCGGTATAAAACAGTATTCATTACCATCCAGTAATACAAACATTTACTTTCAATACATAAGTAGCCTACGTTTAAGATTAGATTAAAAAAATAATAATTTTCGTACAAAGTTCAATAAATATCACATACTATAAGACTTTTACTCGAGATATATTGTAAGCAGTGACTTCAACTTCTACCAAAGTCATGGTAAGATATCTGAACTTTTACTCGATTATGACTTTCAGCTACTTTATACACCACTGACTAATAACCATAAAGATCGACATTATTACAGACAATAGTTTCACCCTCCAGTAATACAAAGATAAAGTCCAGAATTACACTTACTTTGTCAGTAACTGTGTGCTCCGATAGTGATGTTCCGCAGACTGCGCTGCAGACTGCCACTGTACTGTAGCGCGATGACGTCACGTATGTGTTTACCGCATGCGCAAAGCGCATTAATTTGCCTTGCGTGATGATGTTAGTTGTTTTCGCATCGTGCGTGTATTAAAACGATGCGCATACTTAACAGAAAACTCTAATAACATGTTAAAGTATTAAAGAACATTGAGGTGTAAAAAAAGACAGTAAAAACAACCATTATTTTAACATCCGTTATTTTATCAATGTTTTATCTGAGGTATAATTATACGCAATTACATTTTATTCTGTAATCTGTGTAGTATCTTACATTCTGTCGCACTTTACTTCAATGAGTATATTATAATATTACAATTTCATGGCACCTTATATATTTCTTATTGAGCTAGTTTCAAATTTCACATCGCATCAGAAAAGCATTTATGTTCAATAAAAAACAAGGAAATAATCAAAAAGTTTTGAGGGAGGGCTTTATTGTACCAATAAGGGGGTCTCCATTTAATAATTTGAGTTAAAATTATAATTTACACTCAATAAGTAATTATTGCATACTGTTTTAAATTAAATTAAAATTACATTTATGCATTTAGCAGACGCTTTTATCCAAAATATATTTGATCTCTTATAAACTGTCTCTGGTAATTCACAGAACTGATTAGAGACAGTGACAGACAGCACTCATCTTAACTAAATATCAGAGTGCGTGACAGAGATACAGTAGAAACATTATGTGTGCTTTTGTATTAAATAATGACCCAGATTGTGAAATACATTGATTAGCCTTAGTTTAAGGGAAGCACAACTTGGGAAATGAGAGCATCCAAGCTGAAAGCTATGGATTTATTTTAAATATTTGTAATGTTCTTTAATGTTATCCATACTTTTTTTTTTTTTTTTTTTTTTTTGTGGCTCTTTTTTAAAGTATCGTTTCAGGCATCTGTACCATTTTAAAAGTATCGAAAAGGCACTGGACCATATTTAAAAGTTATTATTTCTCACTGGCTCATTTACCAAATGGGTGCTTTCTCTTCCACCTCCACAAATTAAGCAGTAGTAGTTTGGTAGGGAGACGTTTTAATAAATTAGCGTTTTCGATTGACGATGCGATTGACAATGTTGTGATAACTAGGCTTTACCAACTTTGTAACTCGTTCCCCACCGAACACCGAACACTACATTCCATTAAAGGTTATTGATGACATGCCTCTGAAGTTTGACTTTTTGCACAATAACAATACTTATAGGCAACTAGTCATCATATCTCTAGTCCTTTAATGTACTTGCATTGTACTAAAGTGCGTTCATTTTCAATGGGCATATGCGGCTGAAACAGGTAGCCTAGTGCATCCCAAATTTTTAAACATTAACATTTTAATATAACATTATAGTCATTATGGCCTTTAGAAAAATGTTTTTTTAGGAGGTGGGGTAGTTCACAATAGGCCCCTGTGGCACGACCCAAGCTTTTGTTCTTAATGGCATTTTTTTTCCTTACATTACTTTTACTTTTTTACTTTAAGTAGTTTTTTAAACCAGTACTTTTACACTTTTATTTGAGTAAAAAGCTTGAGTTGATACTTCAACTTCTACAAAAGTCTTTTTAAACCCTTCTACTTGAGTAATGAAAGCCAGTACTTTTGACACCACTGCCTCTGATCCCTCACTGACCACATTCAAAAGACTTCACCACATGTAATGAATGGTTATGCTCTTTTTATTCCTGACATATCATCTGAACATCAGTTTTTCTGAAAGTTATTCTGTTAGATCAGTTTTGAGATGATGGTGTATTTTGTCTTTGGATAATGATCTGTTAATTGATTTATATGATTAGTGTAAACATTTTTTTTTTTAATGAGATGAGGTAAGATGCTATAGGATGAAATTAGACTCAGAATGATTAATAGATGCACACAGAATTATCCATGTACTGCTTACATTTTATACATGTATCTTACTAACCACAAACAAATACCTTTCAATCTGAGTCTGGAATTTGGGATTAAATGATTGTGCAGTGATTTGTACAAATACAGACATGTTTGTCAATAAATATATTATACATTAATATATCATAAATTGCTCATTCAAAAAGGAATCCATGCATATCTGGATCAGGTGACAGGGATGCATTAATTGATGTCTAGCTCGAGTCGATCTTGTTCAGTTCATGTAGATTATAAGACTTTATTTGCACAGTTTACAGTGTTTCACGTCCTACACACACACAACTACCAACAAACAAGGCCCAGTGCAATTCATTAATGTGAACATGATTTGAAAAATGAGCAAATGTGTGTCACTAAACTGAAACTCTTTTTAACCGGTGTCTGCAGAGTTAAGAATTACATTAATGTGCAGCATTTTGATTAAATAGAGACATATTTGTGAATACAAATGTTATAGTTTGTCTTACAATTATCATAATCTGTGCATGTAGAGATTACATGTGCTTTCCCTGATGATACTCCAGTAAAATACTCCCACACTTTTTTTCTTCAAAGCCTTTGCCCTTTGAAAATAAGGTCAACATTAAAATATTAAAGGTAAAATGTTTCTTTTAGCAGAAACAATGGATTAAAATAAAAAGTAGAAGAGAAAGTTGTTATTCCTGGTCTGTGGGGAAATGAAATCAGTGTTCTGTGGAAAGTGGGGAAGTGATTTATAGGAAACAACCCTTTTAGATATACTGTTTTAACATTTTTGTGAGTTTCTTATTTTGCATTCTTGTTAATTGCAGTGGTGAATAATAGGACTGCAAATTTAACTATTACATTTATAAATAAATGCATATTTTTCCTTTATGCTGCCAAACAAAGCTAAAATATCTGTTCGTTATCAGGTCAATTTTCTAGAATAATGACTGTGTGATGTCCGGAGGCCAATATGAAAGACATTAAATGACAATCCTGCGTCCTCACAAAAAAAAAAAAAAAATAATAATAATAATAATAATAATAATTTGTATTTGTTTTTAATTAAAACGATCAATAAATTTTACACCATTTAAGCACAAAATCAAATGAAATAAATCAATTAAAGGGGGGGGTGAAATGCTGGTTTTCACTCAATATCATGTTAATCTTGAGTAATCTTGAGTAACTATAGAGTAGTACTGCACCCTTCATAACTCCAAAAAGTCTTTAGTTAAAGAACTTTGGCTCCGCCCACACGTCACGCCTCTAGGCGCTCGTGTTTTTCCGGGAAAAATCGGTACAGACTATCTTTCTCTTATGAATATAATACAACTAAAGACTTTTTGGAGTTATGAAGGATGCAGTACTACTCTATAGGTACTCAAGATTAACAGGAGATTGAGTGAAAACGAGCATTGTACTGTACTGATACTGTAGATATAATCACATCTGCACTGCTGATTCATCTCAGTTAGCTCAGTAATTACTATGAAACCCAGAGCTCAAAATACACTGTAACATTTTACCCCCAACTAGTAAACTCTTAAAACTGTGCCTTGTACAATCTCACAAAAATTCACTACAACAAATGTTATTTACAGAAGACAAAAACAAATTTAGATATATTCAGAAGTTATTAAAACACAAATCTGAGCTCTGACTGTTGAATATAAGAGAAGAAGAGGAGCAGAAAGAGACACATTCAGTACATCACAGACAGTACAGTGTCGCTCTCTACTGGAGGACATCAGTATTACAGCAGAGAGAAGATCACGTGATCATCTACAGCTTCAGAACATGTCTACTTTACAAGAGTCCTGGCTTTATCTCTCACCAACTTTAAACACAACACAACCAGGAGTAACTTTATATATTGATCATCCTCTTATACAGTATTTAGGATCAATACTACATTCTTCCTCTCTGAACAGACTCATGTATAGAAAGTAATTTCACACATTTTTAACACGAGCATAAACATTAGTTTTCTCTGTAATGTAGTTAGCCAGTTTTCACTGACGTGAATGATGCTGATGTGAGGTCAGTGACCGCGGTCAGGGCAGTCAGCAGACTTCACGCTGGGGAACTGATGTGAATGAGTGTGTGTGTGTGAGAGCTGAACCCGTGAGGGTCATGAGAGCTTCAACAGCTTTAAGAGGGAGCCTCTGAATCACACACACACACACACACACCAGCGGCTCTAAGAATCACATCACATCACACCGATCAGGTAAGAGCTCATGCACTTCCACTAACACACTAAACCAAGAGATACAGGCTTTAAATGCTGCTTCAGGACAACTGCTTCATGAAAATCCTCTTTTTACACAGAGAGGCACTGAATGATTATACCGGTCAGCATTAATGCAGAATTGTATTAGACATGTATCAGATAGATTTATGTTATAAAATACAAGAAATGTCATTTGCAGCTGGAACAGGGACTAGTTTTTGAATAAATATTTAAAAACCTCTCTACATCAGCTTATAAATTAACATAAAATGAAAAAGAATAATTAAAGGCATTTTGCATCATGAAATTTGTATTGGAATCTTTTTTTTTTTTTCAAATTCAAATGAAAAAAGTTGCATTTTTAAATTATCATACTGTTCGTTGTACTTCATTTAGTTTACGCAGATTATCTTTTAAAAATGTGCATTTAAACAAGTAGTATACTGTAAAACCTTAATACATTTTAAGAAGAAGAATTAATTGTGGTGACTTTGTTTCAGCTGCAGTGCCTGTGACTTGTGGAGTCCCCCAGGGTTCTGTTATTGGCCCCATTTTATTTTCCTTGAATATGTTGCTCCTGGGATTTTTTTTTTAATAAATACTGAGATTATGTTTTTTGAGGTTTAGATATGTCCAGTTATTTGGGTTCATGGTCTGATTCTTGCCATGACCAAATAAGGAACTTACTGTAGGTGTGGTGTTTGACCCAGAGCTGAAATTTGACAAGCAGATTAGTGCTGTAGTAAAGAATTGTTTTATTTCCAGATTAGGTCTATTGCTCGACTAAAGCCTATTTTGTCAAGAAAAGACTTAGAGAAGGTTATCAATGCCTTTGTTTTGTCTCATCTGGACAATAGCAATGTTCAGGCTTCTATTGGGTGCTATAAAAGTAGAAACATATCTGAGGTGACTATCAGTGAACTACAGGATAAAATATGAAAGTCTCATGTATGTTTTTAAAGCAGTGCATTGGTTGGCCCCTGCTTATGTGTCTGAGCTCATTACGGTTCGTCAAGCACCTAGGTCTCTAACATACAATAATAAGTTATTACTACTTCTACTTGATGTGTCTTGTTTAAAGTTGTGTGTTTTAATGAAAATTTCTTTTTCTTATTATTATCGTACAGCACTTTGGTCTGCAGGTGCAGTTGTAAAGTGTTCTATAAATAAAGTGAATGAAGATTAATGAACACATTAAAATGTAATTACCATGACCATGTCACAATTATAAAGTACATACTGTGTATTCATGGTACTGAAAGCATGCTTAATTTTCATGCAAAATATTATTTAATATGATACTTAAAGCATGTTACATTTTCACGCAAATAAAATCTTATTTCTATTATGAAATGACATGACATGGCAATGAAAATGTGTGTCAAATATATATTATATGTTAGGTGGACAGATAGGTGGACATGTTCACAAGAGATTCACCCTGGTATTTATAAATCCATCTCGTACTACAGCTGAAATACACTGTTGTAAATCACCGTAGTTGGTCATATTAATTCACTAATGAGCTGTTATTGTTATTTTCAGGAGTTTGTTCATCATGTCTTACGGCGGATCAGGTTCAGGCTCTCGAAGTGAATTCAGTGTTCATTTCTCCAGCAGACGTGGAGCAGGACTCGTCAGAGCTGAAGAGTGTGTGAAGATTCACTCTAACACTTTCAAACACCTGCAGAAAACTACAGACTCTGCACCTAAAACCCCTGTGTGTGTTTATACGCAGGGCCGCAGGAATCGCCTTACTGGCCGTGATCCTCACCGCGCTGCTCATCCTGGGCTGCTGGTATTACCGCCGGCGGGGGGGATACAAGACGATCCGGGTGAGTCATGTGACCCAGAGGACGGTCAGGTGATCAGTGTTAGCCCAAGAGCATCAGAGCAGAGAAAAGAGCCAAAAACTGCATCACCGTAGGAGATCACGACCCTTGCAACACCGATGTCATGGGTTTGATTCCCAGTGAATGCATGAGAATGCACACATTAAACGCAATGAAAATCACTTTGAATAAATGCATCTGCCAAATGCATGAATGCAAATAAATGCAAAAGTTGCACGTTTTAATAATCTGCTATACTTCTCAGTCAGGGTTCATAGAGGTCCAGCTGTAATGACTGTGGGAATCACTCACGTGACTGCTTACCTCTCATCCGTGTGTGTGTGTGTGTGTGTGTGTTTAGAGCGGGAAAAACAGTGGTCAGTCGTGGAGAGAGATGATGAGAGCGGGTCAGCACAGGGAGTCTGGATCCGGAGAAGAGAACAAAGTGGCCTTGAGCGAATTCATCAACCTGCAACCAGTGGTACACACACACACACACACACACACACACACACACACGGGTTTGATGATTAGTGATGGTAAAGTGAAACTCACAGTCAGGGTTTTGTAAACCGTTGCCAGGGCATTGATATGCAGTTGCTAGGGTGTTCTGGATGATAGCTTAAAGAAACATACAAACACACAAAAATAAATGCTTTTGTATGTGCAAAAAGCAAACAGTATTAGATGGATATAACAAATTATATAAGTATTTAGATATTTAACACAGAAGATTTAAAAAATGCTTTTTGTAGAGAAAAAAAAATTAGATTACATTAAAGTTTCTACACTAGTCAACACTTGAAGTGATAAAAAAAAAGGTTAAGACAGTAATACATTTTAATGAAAGGTTTTGATCCACTTCAAATGTAATATAAATTACATCAGAAACATTAACTTCTATATATATATATATATATATATATATTTGTATTTGAAAGTTATATTTACTAGTAATAATTTCATATGCACGTAAAAACATTATTTTTTATCCCATCCACAATGAATTAACTTAAGTCTTTTCTCTCTACCACATTTGGTTTCAAAGAATGTTTAACCAAGCTCTTGATACCCAGAATTCCACAGGGGATAAAGCAACCATGTGACCTGCTGCAGGCCAGAAAGGCTTTATTTTGCGTCATTAGTCGTGATGTGAGGATTACAAGCGACCGGAATGTGTGTGTGTGTGTGTGTGTGTTAATCTGCTGTTCTCATGAACAGACATCACAAGCTTTCAGTTCAAGAGAATTCACTTAAATACTGCATAACTATCAGTCCCATGAGCCTGTAGAATTAAAAAAACTAGTGCTATCACACGTGTACCTCTCTTTGGACAAAAACATCTGTTAAATTAATTAATGTAAACATAACCTAGTTTTATGTAGTTCCCATTCCACATTGGTTCACTCACATCAGATGTGCTTAAAACAGCATTTCTCCTCTCCTCTAGATTCCCAGCGTCCCTCCGTCCTATGAGAAGATCACCTCCGGACCTTCACCTCCTCCTTACTCACCATGAGTCTCAGACTTGAGGAGAATCTGTGAAGATCTATAGTGTTTGTGGGATGAACGATCACACAGTACAAGTGATGCTACACAGAAAGACTGGCCATTGGTTCTTCAGCATTCATCTCCAATCTTGATCAAGTCTCATCCGCCTGTAGCTTTCTATTAAACCCTGGACCTTGATGATCTTCTTCAGCTGTGTTAGATGAGGGTTAGAGCTGAACTCTGCAGGACTGTGTGACTCTCCAGGAACAACTACCAGAGCCCGTGGACTACAACATAACACTACTGTGCTTTTTAAACACAATGTCACTCATCAGACTTGAAATAAAGTGAAATATCAATTGAATCCAAAAAAATGTCTTTACTTCAAAGTATTAAAAAAAAAAAAAATCTAAACTGGTAAGACATTTGAATATCTATCTTTATCAAACATATTCCTGATGAGAAAATCAATAGAAACCAACACATAAATTTGGTTTCCACTACAAATACCATTACAAACAATCAACTTTCAACCATTAAAACCATTTAAATGTTTTTGTAGCATGTTTTGGGACATATTCCATTAGGATTTATTGGTTTTAACAAGCCACCAATAGAACCAGTAGAATCCCACAGGCACCAGTACAATTTCCATTAAAACCATTACAAATTCTGTGATGTTTCTATTGATGTAGGGATGTCTGCAGTTCTTCTCCAAATGCATGATTGTAAAATGAACAAGCATAATGAAACTTATGCAGATGATAAACAACATAAAATCTCAGGAAGCAATCAGATATGGCCGACAAAAATGTTTTATAACATCTGTGATATAACGTTTAACAAACTCAAAAGACAAGCACAGTACACCAATGTTTTACTTCAGTCATAAATATGCCAAGTTTATTTTCATGGATACAGATGAAACAAAATCAAACTGTTATCAGATGATGTCTGATAATACTCAACCTATGCCTGAATGCACTAACGCAGGCTTCAGATCAGCCAGACATACTCTTAAATAGACTGAAGACTGTTCTACAGAATAATATTAATCATTTTAATGGAAAATGCTACAAAACATACAACCTTTGCATACAAATGGAGTAGAAAAGAGTCAGCCAAACAAATACTGTTATGTACATTGCTGGCCATTTTAAATCTCCAAATATCTCTTTGCGAAACCAATTTTATTTACAACTCTAAGGATAACCTATTTCCCTTCAATTCGTTTTGTAAAGCAAAATGCCCGAACTTATTTATTTAGATATTTAGTATTCAGCCTCTCAACACGGGGAGATATAGAACCAAAAGGAGCCCAAAACCATGAAAAGACCTTTGTGATCACAATGGGAAAACGAGATGACGTCCAGAACCATTTCAGTGATTGGGTCTCCCCAAGGTATCTGGTTTTCTCAGTGGATCACTGGTGTTTAAAATGGGTACAGTAACGGTCTCTGAGGAGGAATTGACCACTTGAGCAGCCATTGGCTTTGCCAATACTTGCAAGCCTGAGGCTGAGGTTTGAATGATATTTAAGACCGCACCATCTGGGCTCAACAAGAGTTTAGCAGAAGTGGGAACTTGCACAGGAATTGTGCTTTGACCTTGCGATGGCTGGGATAAAATAACAGGCTTTCCGATTGTCCCAGGTTGCACGGCTCTGATAGGTGGACAAGGTGTCATTATGACCGTGCTCACAGATGGAGGAACGGTTGCAATGGGAGTGGCTGGACTGGCATTGTTTGCTCCACTGATCGGTGGAACCGTTGCAACCGGAAGTTTCTGCATCCGTGATATCGTGCTGCTCATGGGTGGTACGATTACCATCGGAGAATGCCTTGGAATCACAGCTTTCACTGGTGGTATGACTGGCGCCACTTGGGTTTGGGATGGTCTTCCTTGCACTGGAGAAGTTGTGGTAAGTAAACCTCCTTGAGAAAGAGAGGTTCCTTTGGGACACACGGTCGTACCTTGTGATGCTGTAACTGACAAGTTGGAGGTTTGAAAGATAGGAAGTCTCACAATGTCTGAATGTACACCAGGATGTAGAGCTTGTGAGAGAGCAGTAGGACCAGACACATTCAACGGAGTTCTGGTGCTCAGTTGCTGACGGGGCTGATCAGAAGGTCCAACTTTTGCCAAGGGTAGTCTGATCGGTGTAACAAATCTCACACCTTGTACAACTGAAGGAACTGTGTGTGTAGCTGAAGTATTTGGACCTCTAGAATCAGTGGAAGCAGGACTTGGGACTTGCAATCCTCCAGTACTTGCACGAGTCAGCCCTTGCAGTCCTCCAGGACCACTAGTACTTGGCCCTTGCAATCTTTGAGGACCAGCAGGACTTGGCCCTTGCAATCTTTGAGGACCAGCAGGACTTGGCCCTTGCAATCTTTGAGGACCAGCAGGACTTGGCCCTTGCATTCCTCGAGGACCAGCAGTACTTGGTCCTTGCAATCTTTGAGGACCAGCAGGACTTGGCCCTTGCATTCCTCGAGGACCAGCAGTACTTGGTCCTTGCAATCTTTGAGGACCAGCAGGACTTGGCCCTTGCAATCTTTGAGGACCAGCAGGACTTGGCCCTTGCAATCTTTGAGGACTAGCAGGACTTGGCCCTTGCATTTCTCCAGGACGAGAGTTGGAGATAAGCAGAACATGGCTCCCAGGTGCCAGGCCTTGAGAAGATACAACAAATCTGGTGTTATTTATCAGGAGCTGAGTGCCAGGGGCAAGTGGGGCAGTGGTGTTGATGACGATTTTCTCTTGAACACACTTGGTGGCAGAGGTTTGAGGTCGGATCCCAGAAGTCATGACCACTGGAGGAGTTAAAGTGGAGCTGCAACTCAATGCAAAAGTACTGGATATTGCAGAAGCGGAAGTATTGGCTGTTGTTTTGATCAGTGAGTGTGAAGTGCACAGGGAAGTGATCACTGGCTTGTTAGCAGTCACATTAATTGGTAACGTAGTGTGTTTGGTAATAAGGCTTCCCGAATAAGAGGAAGATGTGTTTGAAGAAGAGCTGCCAGCTGATAATCCTGGTTTACAGTGTAGCGCACTTAAAGCGGAAACTGATGGAGGTACATCTGGTTTCACAACTGACAAAAGTGCAGAGGAAGCCATGTGTCCGGTCCCTAGAGTTGAAAATGTGAGAGTTTTGTTGTTAACAGTCCGAGGTACTTTCAAAGCACTTTCGCTATTCCCTGACAGACTTCTGCTTGCAACCAAACAGCTTTTTGGAGCAATCTGGAGTCCACTTGTGGTTGATGTTACAGGTACTCTGGAGACGATCATAGGTGTAGTTTTCAATGATTCTTCAGGTTTCGTGTTTGTGCCAAGTGTTCTTGATGTTAACCCTGGGTTACCGATGCTTTGGATGGTTGTACTAGAAGAAGTGCAGGATAAGGTCCCCAAGTTGGGAACTACTTTCAATGCTTGTGTACCAGCAGAGGAAATGTTAACCTCTGAAGTTGATGTCTCTTTTGGAATGATAAGTGCAGAGTTGCTTATGAACATGACCCGAGATCCTGGAACGGTGCAGGTTGCTGTAGTAGTAGTAGTGACCTTTGAAGGGTTATTTGGTGAAGGTGTGACCAGGAAAACCTTTTGGAAAGTCGATTGGTCTGGAGTTGTGCTTCCCAGTGGAGCCCTTTTTTGTGGGGGCTTCGTTCCACATTTAGAGACCATATTCTGCTGAACGCAATCTTTCGCATTTATTAGGAAACTATCACTGCCTTTGCTTGAAGACAGAAGTGTTGATTTACCAGGGACTGTTGTTTTGTCTGTAGTGCAGTTATTGGAAATCTGATTTAAGGTTAAAGGAGTGACAGTTCCTGCCACAAAAGTAGACTGAGGAGTGTCTCCAGGTTGAGATTTAGCAGCAATGGTGGACGAAGCAGCTTGTGTATTAGACGCGGAAGACTTTGACACCAGAAAGGCATGAAGTTGGGGTGAGATGTTAAAGACTGGGCTGGATGGCAAAGCCCCTGTTCCACTTTCTGATGTCTGAACCTTCACCACTCCTGTGTTGCCTCCTCTCGTAGTGACAAGGATGGACTGAGAGTCTCTAATACACACTGTCCTGAGCTCCTGCTTAGCATCAGATCTGGTCAAACCACTGCTGGCTGATTTGTTCAGGTCCACCTTTGGTTCAGTAGTCTTTTTAGGCACACCAACAGTGATTAAGTTCCTTAAACTGGGAGTAACTACAGCCGACGGTGTTCTTACAGTGCTGGTATCTTTCAAAGGTGCCACCGGCTGGACAGGAACCTTGTTTTCTGGTATGGTGAACCCTGAAACATTGGACTTGTACGTTGTAGTCTTAGGGACAGATACAGATGTCTGGGCTGCCTTATTCTCAGTGCTTTGAATCAGTAGATTTGAAGGCAGGATAACAACTTGTTGCATTGCCTTCCCCCCTGATTTATGATCTGATATTAATGGCACTGAAAAGTTTAAAGAAGTGCTTCCTTGCCTGAGAAGCCCCACGCCTCCCGCCGTCTTGTACACCACCTGTCCACAGCTTTCGGTCGCAGATGTCGTAGTTATTGTTTCTGTAGAGACAGGCTGAGAGTGTTGCGTAGATGCACAGGTAGTTGATAATCGGACAGGTGGCAGAGTTACAGATACTGTTTTGTTATGATCCCGCAGAGTCTGAGCCATCACTGCAGCCTTCGGATGACTTATTAAGGTCACTTTGTTTCCAACACTCTTAGCCAGCAAAGCCTGGATGGGTTTGAAAGTCCCATGAAAGCTACTCATAGTCTCTGGCACCACTGAAGCTTGTGGGTTCACTGTTGCTTGTTCCCTGGATGCAACTTCCACATTAATATCAGATGTTAAAGAGCTCTCTGTGTCCATTTTGCCTCTTTTGCATGGACTCAGTTCCTCACTGATTGCAACAGTTTGGCGCCGTTTTGAACTGCGTGTGAAGGGTCCAGACTCTGACGAATGCATAACAACATCAGGTCTGTCCAATAGGCATCTTGATTCGTGATTTACAGTCTCTGCAAAAGAGGGCAGCTTGCATCAGTCAAAACAAACATCACACTGAATGATCAGGGTCCATAAATGTCTTTGAATTTGGAAAACGGACAACAGAAGTTGGAGAACTGAAAAATAAAGTGCTGCTCAAACAACAAAAGCAAGGATATTTGAAACACTTCCTTGTAATAAATTCATCAGGCACTTTCTATCAGACTACTTTCATACGGTTTGGTTAGTTATGCATTAGAAATCCAACACTACTTTAGGGCCTGTATTGTTTTTTCTTCTCCTTGCATTGCCAAGAACTTACATAAAGGCTCTACAATTGGTAAAATTAGCCGTTACAAATGTTAATGAGGCTCACCTGTTGTCTCAGAGTCCTCCTTCATAGTTTTGCCTATTTTTACTTCACTCTCTTCCAGTTTGTTTGTTGTCTCTGTGGACAACAATCCATCTTTGCACTCAACTTCCCTAGTATCTTCTGTATCCATCGGCTCCCTGATAAAGTTCTCATATTCGGGGTGTTTCTTAAATTCGTCACACTCCTTTTTCAAGCGCGCTCTGTTGAGGACAAGGACAGGGATGAATTCACAAAGCCCTGTTGCCAGGAAAACTTGGCCTCAAGGTAGAACAAAAAAACAAAAACATCTAGGTGCCTGTTGAATGCAGCGAGGTGTATCGTTCACTGCGCATTACAATGGAAAGCTCTTTCTTGGACACAATTCAAATTCACCTCCCAGATCCCTTGAGAAAACCTTTCTTTCATCAAAAACAAGACTGAAATGCAGAAGTCTGAAAAACCACAATGTGAAGATTCTCGAAGGGGAAAAATATGATTGCACAGATTTAAGATTTCCCCATCTATATTACAGCATGTGATTCCAGTGCAACAAGGTAAAATTATTTCACTTTCAAACATTCACTTGAGAAATTAAAGGACTCAGACTCCGAGGAGGTTCAGGTTTGCTCCTTTACCTGTTCCTCTGGAAGGCCTTGACGAGTTTGGGTTCCCATGGTAACAGCTCATTAAGCAGCCTTATAAGTGTGATGTGTAACTCTTTCAAGGGGGCTCTTTTGTGTGGCAATCGACCCTGAAATACAGCACAAAGACACACATCACACTAACTCATACTCATCAAATTCATATCATGCAAACAAACATGTTTCACATTAAAATTCCAATCATGCTTTAATAAAGTGATAACATCTGCACAGTTCAGGATATGCATTAAATGGACTGAAATTATTTATGCAACCAAAAATAAATGGTTTTTATTTAATTGCATCAATTGCATGTGCACAACACAAGTCAAAGGGTAAAATACTGTAATATAAATTAGTAAATGCATGTGTTTGCGTTCCCTCTCTTACTAACAGATCTCTTTTTGCCGTCCAGTTCATCTAGTTGATCTTCTATTTTACTGATCAGGACTCTGAGATCATCCAGACTGGAGCAAACCAGCTACAAAAGCAAGAAAGAAACGAAATAAGGGTTAAAAGCTTTTTATTATATATGTTTGTTTTTAAATGTATGCATTGCCATTACTGAATTAATACTGTCAAGCACTTTGGTTCAACGATGAAACCTTGAATGTTGTTTTAAGTATTCAGACTTTGCAATTCTACAAAACACTGCCCTCTAGTAAAGATCTATTGAACTAAACAATCTTGGGTGACATGATTCCAGGTGCATTATGGGATTCTTGGCTCTCTATTGACATCTGAAACATTTAAATATTTTTTTTACTTATAAAAGCATCTGCTAAACCATTTAAATTAAAAGCAAATCATCTGTGAAATGCAAAACGCAAATGCTTAATAGTTTGAAAATAAGATCAATAAAAATAATTTTCAAATGAATTTTCAAATGAAGTGTCTGATGAGTTTATACCAAAGAATTCCTCTCACTTATAATGTAAATTAAAAATGTGAACAGAAATAATGAAGTGAAATATAAATAGCACTGATTTTAAGAAGAAAGCCTTTTAACATTTAGAATTTCACACGACTTGCATTTACTTTAACTGGTTTAGCAGATGCTTTTATCCAAACTGTCTCTCGCATGAAGAACATTGTGAGCTTTTTTAATCGTAAGGGCCGCATTATTTGCGATGCACAGAGTGTTTTTTGTTTTGCAGGTAATGAAGGCTTCTTCTGACCTGAAACGTGGGTTGATCTGGAGGAGGAGCAGATCCTGATGATCTCCTCGATAACATCGGCTTCCCATCAAACCTCTTTCCTGGAGACGGAGAAACACGACATGAGCGACAGCTAGAGCACATCACATCTGATCATATATATGATAATAATAAACGTGTGAGGACTGGACACCTGCAAACAAACATTGTTTCAAGGTTATTTCACTAATAGACATACTGTGACAATTTCTTGATGTGATGATTGTGAGTAAATGGTGACAGCGTGATGCTCTCAGCAGTGTGTGATCCTCACCCAGTCTGTGTCTCTTCCTCTTGTCTTTCTTCTTGATGTTTTGGGCTGCTCTCTGGAGGCTGCTTCTGGCCGTTCTCTTCTTCAAGCTCAGTTTGCTCATCTTCGGTTTCTTCATGCTGAACTTCCTCTCTTTCTTCTTCTTCTTGCTCTTCTGGACTCGTGTCGTTCTGGATCCGTCTCGTCGTGTGTTTCCGGGATCGGTCCAGAAACTCGCTCCGGAACGATCCGGACAGGGGCTTCGTTCCTCGGCGCTCAAGTGATTCGCTTCGATCCGGTGACTTCTGTGACTGTTCAGAGCCGGCGAGACGCCCTTATAGCAGCTGTCTCCGACTCTGAAGCACGGCTCGCTGTCAGACTCCTCGTCTCGGAGCCGTCCGTCCTCCCTCGACTGTCCTCGGACGCTCACAGAGTCCAGAGAGTCTTCTCTGCACCACGAGGGAGTCTGATCCAGATCCTCTCCGTCGGCGAGGGAATCTTCTCTCACGTCCCATGTGTTGGGCTCCGTGCTGCTGGAGCTCTCCTCCTCCTTCACTTCATCTGCAGACACACACACATCCTTCTCACGGAGCTCGGGCCCCTGCGGCTCCTCCGGGGCTCTCTGGACGTGGATGGGTGCCAGCGGCTGCTCCACGGCTCCGCAGGGACTCTGGACGTAGATGCGCAGGTCAGCGCCGCAGAAGTGAGGGAAGTGGATGTAAGCGTTGTCCTGCTGGTCGTAGCCCAGGATGGACTCGCGGCACTCGTGGATGGGCTGCGAGAGGACCGCGTCCTGCACCTCCTTCTGCGTCTCGTAGACGTGATCACACAGACCTTTGAGGAGCCAGACGCGCTGCAGCAGAGGCAGCAGGTGGAAGGGAGTCTCCTCCAGAGGACTGACCGCTCCCAGAGTCCAGAAGAACTGAGGACAGAGCCCGAGCCGCTCCGCCCGCACCGCCTGCTCAACACAGACTCATTATTACACACTACTCTGTATAATGACATGGGTATGACACAGGTATTACAAGGAGAGGGTGACTTATGAGGACATAACCCATGTCTCCATTTCTCAAAACACTTATAAATCATACAGAATGAGTTTTTTTGAGAAAGTAAAAATGCACAAAGTTTCCTGTGAGGGTTAGGGTTAGGTGTAGGGCCATAGAATATACAGTTTCTACAGAATAAAAACCATTACACCTATGGGATGAACACACTTTACACAAAAACAAACATGTGTGTGTGACCTGCTGAGTGTCCTCTGCGCGGCCGACCGCTCTGAACCAGCTCTGGACGCGGCGGCGCAGCTGGTTCTCCCAGACTCTGTAGGACATTGGTGCGCGCCGCTGGACGCTGGGTCTCTTCTGGGGGGGGCTCAGGAGCGCCGTCATCACTCGGGCCAGGAACACACTGCAGCGAGGCATCAGCAGACAGCGCTCCAGCTCGTAGAAGACGATCTCGGGCAGGTGGAGCGCCGTCTGGGCCAGGCACAGGAAGTGGCCGATGGCAGGAAGTTCCCACAGACTCCACAGCGCACACGGCTCGGCCTGAGACAGAAGAGAGCGCTCCCAGTCCTCCAGATCCTTCACCTCGGCCTCCTTACGCTCCTGCTCTCGCTGTCTGCAGCACAGGACACAGGCTCCAGAGTTAGGACAAACGTGTGTCAGAGATATACGTCACTGTTTAGTCTGTTTCAGGGAATATATAAACATACTATTGTATAGTGCAAGTAACAATTTTCACATTTATTTAACATTATTCTACGGAATATCACATAGATTTACTTTGTTTTGTTTTTTTCTTGCAGTTAATTGTAAATAGTGTGCTTCTGTTGTGCAGCACTTTTTTTTTACCAAATAAATAAATAATGCAACATTCGTTATGAATGGAGTTGTTACATTTTAGAAACATTTTTAAACACTGATCAAGTTGTTTTTGAGAAAACAATCTTTGGATTGAATAATAATTGAATAATAACTGGGAAAATATAAAAGCAGGATTTGAAAAAAAAAATCAGATTTCTTAAGGCATTGCTATTTTTTTTATTTTTTATCAAATTGTTTTGGAGATCAGTTGATTTGAGAATTCAGTTGTTTAGACGTGCTTTCAGGTGATCAAAATCTAAACTATTAATTTGAATAAAAAACTAAATGGAATTTTAGAGAAAAATACGGTTCCAATATTGATACTTCCAAATTTCTGGAATATTTTCTAAATTAACTGGAAATGTTCCACCTTTTTACAACTACATTCAACCATTAAACCCAGAAAATTTAATGAAAGTAAACCAGCATCTGAGTGTCAGGTTGCTGGGGATTGATGGCTGTGACCTCTTCTCGTCTTTGGCTCGCTGCAGCTCCTCCAGTCTCAGCGCCTGCACCATGATGGACTCGCTGCCCCCCCCAGTGATGCTCCGCGGCACCCATCTGCGTCTGGACGACGAGCCCAGCGTCGTCTTCTCATCCTCCGTCCCGAAGCGGCCTCTGGAGGTCACGGCCAGCGTGGTCTTCTCCCGCAGCGTCCTGCCATCAGCACAGAAACAACACAATCACTGAGAGTCGGAGCACATCATCAGGATTACTGGACTGAATAATGTTAAGCACTGGCACAATCAACTTCTCTGGGCTCGTCTACTTTTAATAATCAACGAGATTCATAAAACAGTTAATTTAACTATGTAATATCACTACGCTTCTATGAAAGCATGTTTTCACCACATAAACAAAACGGTCATTTTTAGGTTTTTTTCTTACTATTCTAGGTCTACATATCACAATTCTGACTTTTTCATCTGAATACTGAGTTTACATTTTGCTATTTTTTTTTTTATTCTGTAATTACATTTTTATTCCATGTACTTCACTATTTGACCGATAACACTATGGATTGCAAACGTTACATGAGCAATGTAAACAATGTAAACAAGCGCATCTTCCCCGTGTTTTCAGGAGTATATTGTTGTTAATCAGTGTGAATGAATTATGAATAAACCTTTAGTATATGAAGAGAAAATGGTAAAGATATGGACTGGAATTGACATCTACAGATGCAATAAAATACACACTTTTTTCTTTCCACCAGTCTGCAAAAACACAGTATGAAAAAGCCAAATTAGAAAGCAAAGTCTACAATCTGGAAATGGAGCGCTGTATGAGAGCCGATGGAGGTCTCAAGCATCTTCACCTGGACAGCAAGGTGAGCTTCTGCTCCAGAATGATCTCCAGTTTCTGGGCCTGTTTGGAGATCCAGTGATCCACGCCGTGAAAGCGGTAACAGTTCTCCAGCATCTGTCTGAAATCTGCCACGAACGCTGTGATCGACTCATACTCGCGATTCACGAACTTATCATCCATCTTTCTGAAGCACATCCCGGTGGAGTCCCCGGGGCCCATGGGACGCCAGAAGGGGGCCGCGACGGACTTGTGCTTCTCCGAGAGGAAGCTCTGGAATATCCTGTAGGCCTGCTGGATCTCGGGCGTGAGATCGTCCTCGTCGTCCGCCGGGGCTTCACCAAACTGTGCCGTCAGATCCTCCCGCTCTGATTGGTCAGCCGAACCGTTGCAGGAGGTCAAGGTCAAACGGAGGTCCGGGTTCATGTCCGGAGATGCGGATTCACATGCGCGTGCGTTCTCACACGGGTCTGAATGAATCTTCATTCTCCAGCCGTGACGCTGAGGGCCTCGCTCACCTGCACAGGTAACCTTACCTCCAGCATCATCTGTCAATCAACGTCAATCTGTCATCACACGAAGCCATAGTTGTTCCAGATGGACTCTGTTTGAAGACACAAACACAACACTTCACTAACACTACTAAAACAACTTCCTGGGATCATTACAAGCATGCTAATTAACACCTGATGAATAATTAATCATGTGAGACTTCACTGCATTTTTATAAACAAACTGTTTAAAGTGCATTAACCTGCTCTGAATTGCGTTATTGTCTCATTCTCGACATCGTGTTAATGTTTCGTGAGTTTTTACGACATTACCGGAGCGCTGTTCTGTTTTGTCGAGTGGAACATTAAACCGCCCGTACTAGGCCGCAGCGACAGCGGCCTCGATTTGACTCTCACACCGGGGAGGGCTCGCCTGAGCCGGGCAGCCGCCGCTCTCTCTCCCGCCGACCGCTGAAGCTCATAGTTCCAGTGCGGCGCGATTTGTTAGTAAACACCGTTGAAACCCGAAGCGCGGCTGTTTATCAGCGTCAAGAAGGACAATCTGGCAGATTTTCCCGAACACGAGCTGCGGAGAAACGCGTGTTGTTAGAGAATGACTTGAAAGAAACAAGCGACATTCACACGGCGCTGTATGTGTGTGCGTGCGCGCGCCCGCGAGTGTGTGTCTGTGTGTTTGCAGAAAAAAATATAACTTTACATAGCTTTCATATTTTGTAAAGCAGCATTGTTAAACCCGTGTTTTGTTACAACGAACAGAAAAGAACTGAAATCTGATTCTTTTCTCCATTTCCTGCAGAAACACGAACCTGTGATTATTCTAGAATATTCTCCTTTTATTTGACCTAAAACTGTCATTCTGTTCTACTGTTCTCTTAAATCAACATAATCCCTTTGAGAAAACCAACAATACTGTTCCCGGTAAAGATTGCAGAGTAGTTCCTGAGTTATGAATTATAACTTGAATTATTGCCCGGATCATATTCACCCCGAAAGAAAAAGATGGAAAATAAAGAACATGAAGAAAATAAAAGTCTGTTTCACTTCAAAATACTTTATAAATATTTAAATATAATGTTTTGTTATGTAAAGATGAAAATACAAAGAACATATAATTAAAAAAAGGGAAGGAAAAATAAACAAATAATCCTTTGTAAATTAGAAATATAAGATATAGAAGTATAATTTCTTTAAAAAATTATTATTCTTATTATTTATGAGTTTAAGAGATTTGATAGTATGGGGGGAATATCAGCAAAGTGTGTATAAATGTGTTATTGTGAATAGAAATCTTGCGATGTGACAATGGTTGCAACCAGAATAAATAAGTAAATAAATATATACATAAAGCAAAACTCATCATTTCTGAAGTGAGATTGATAACTTCCGCTCTTCAGGAGGGAAGGCACGGATTTATCACCTCTGTGACGTCATCGATCAGCCACGTGATGCTCTCAGTGGCCACTAGAGGTCTCCAGCGTTCATCAGAAAACTCTGAACACTCAATAGTAAACTACATACTTCATACTCGCAGCATGCGTAAACACGATTATAAACATGACCTGCTGTGTGTAGAGAACCGAGTCAAATACTAGACCCCAGTTATCATTAATTTACTTTTGTGTAAAAAATGTCTGAACTTTGAGTCAAGAAAGAGATGAAATCATAGTTAGGGTGCTAGCTGCTGGAGTCAGCATAGTAACCATACCATAATACTCAAAACATACGCTATTTATTTGTTTCAGTCAATCGAGAAACAAACAACAACAAAAAAAAAAAAACCGTTCTTGAAATTCACAAAATCCAATGCTGCAAATACAACCTATCAGTTTCAGGAAAATTATGTAAAAATCATGAATTTACCACTGAAACGATTCATAAAATCATAAATTGTTACTGTAAGTATGATATTTAAAGGACTGAGATTAAATGGATCTCAATTTTTAACAGCTCAAGACTCTGACAGGATGAAAACTAGTCACTCACTCAACTTTTAGAATTAATATCGTAATTATATATGTTATTTCAAAGAAATACAGTTAAGAAAATATTATATATACTCAAAAAAATACAATTCACAATAAAACCCCAAATATCTAATCTGATCTCTGTTGAAACTTGTTTCTGGCACGGAATAAAAAATTTAAGTGTTTTCTATTTTTACTCGCAATTCTGACTTTTTCCTTGCGATTCCGAGTTTACATCTTGCAATTCTGACTTTTTAACTCGCAATTCCAAGTTTACTTCTCACAATTATGACTTTTTACTCCCAATTCCGAGTTTACATTTCACAATTCAGATTTTTTTACTCGCAATTCTGAGTTTACGTCACACAATTCTGACTTTTTATTCACAATTCCATTTTTACGTCTCACAATTCTGACTTTTTACTCCCAATTCCGAGTTTACGTATCGCAATTCTGACTTTTTACTCCCATTTCCGAGTTTGTCTCACAATTCTGCCTTTTTACTCCCGTTTCCGAGTTTACGTCTCACAATTCTGACTTTTAACATTGCAATTCCGAGGTTACGCCTCACATTCTGACTTTTTACTGCCAATTCCGAATTTACCTTTCACAATTCGGACTTTTTAACGCAATTCTGAGTTTACATCTCACAATTCTGACTTTTGACTTGCAATTCCGAGTTTACGTCTCACAATTCTGACTTTTTATTTGCAATTCCGAGTTTACGTCTCACAATTCTGACTTTTTACTCCCATTTCCGAGTTTACGTCTCACAATTCTGACTTTTACTCCCCTTTCCAGGTTTACGTCTCACAATTCTGACTTTTTATTTGCAATTCCGAGTTTACGTCTCACAATTCTGACTTTTTACTCCCATTTCCGAGTTTACGTCTCACAATTCTGACTTTTTACATTGCAATTCCGAGTTTACGTTTCACAATTTTAACTTTTTACTCCCAATTCCTAATTTACCTTTCACAATTCTGACTTTTTATTCGCAATTCTGAGTTTACGTCTCACAATTCGGACTTTTTATTTGCAATTCCGAGTTTACGTCTCACAATTCTGACTTTTTACTCCCATTTCCGAGTTTACGTCTCACAATTCTGACTTTTTACATTGCAATTCCGAGTTTACGTTTCACAATTTTAACTTTTTACTCCCAATTCCTAATTTACCTTTCACAATTCTGACTTTTTACTCGCAATTCTGAGTTTACGTCTCACAATTCTGACTTTTTATTTGCAATTCCGAGTTTACGTCTCACAATTCTGACTTTTTACTCCCATTTCCGAGTTTACGTCCCACAATTCTGACTTATTACATTGCAATTCCAAGTTTACGTCTCACAATTCCGACTTTTTACTCTCATTTCCGAGTTTACGTCTCACGATTCTGACTTTTTATTTGCAATTCCGAGTTTACGTCTCACAATTCTGACTTTTTACTCCCAATTCCGAGTTTACGTCTCGCAGTTCTGACTTTTTACTCCCATTTCCGAGTTTACGTCTCACGATTCTGATTTTATTCGCAATTCCGAGTTTACGTCTCACAATTCTGACTTTTTACTCCCAATTCCGAGTTTACGTCTCGCAGTTCTGACTTTTTACTCCTATTTCCGAGTTTACGTCTCACAATTGACTTTTCACATTGCAATTCCGAGTTTACATCTCACAATTCCGACTTTTTACTCTCATTTCCGAGTTTACGTCTCACGATTCTGACTTTTTATTTGCAATTCCGAGTTTACGTCTCACAATTCTGACTTTTTACTCCCAATTCCGAGTTTACGTCTCGCAGTTCTGACTTTTTACTCCCATTTCCGAGTTTACGTCTCGCAATTCTGACTTTTTACTCCCATTTCCGAGTTTACGTCTCGCAATTCTGACTTTTTACTCCATTTCCGAGTTTATGTCTCACAATTTGGACTTTTTACTCCATTTCCGAGTTTATGTCTCACAATTTGGACTTTTTACTCACAATTCCGAGTTTACGTCTCACAATTCTGACTTTTTACTCGTAATTCTGATTTTACATTTCACAATTTTTACTTTTTATTTGCAATTCCGAGTTTACGTCTCACAATTCTGACTTTTTACTCCCATTTCCGGGTTTACATCTCGCAATTCTGACTTTTTACTCCCATTTCCGAGTTTACGTCTCGCAATTCTGACTTTTTACTCCATTTCCGAGTTTATGTCTCACAATTTGGACTTTTTACTCCATTTCCGAGTTTATGTCTCACAATTTGGACTTTTTACTCACAATTCCGAGTTTACGTCTCACAATTCTGACTTTTTACTCGTAATTCTGATTTTACATTTCACAATATTTACTTTTTATTCGCAATTCGAGCTTACGTCTCTGAGTTTACATCTTACAATTTTAACTCTTTAATCGCAGCTTTGAGCTTACGTCTCACAATTCTTTTTACCCTCAATTCTGAGTTTATATTTTGCAATTCTGCTGATCTCTGATTCTAACTTTTTTAAGAAAATAAGATGTCACAATTGTTATTATTATTTTTTTTTACATTTTAGAATGTGTTGGAAACAAGCTTCCACAGATCTATCTCTTCTCTGCATTAAACAACTTACCATCAAATGTTTACCCTAAGTCAATGTTGACAGACAACTGAAGGACAATCACACGATCATTCTGGAATCAAAATATTTAATAAGTACATAACAAGTATTATACCATGTATAAAATTCGGAATCACAATTCGAAGCGATGTTTCTGCCGGGACCGCAGATCAGATTTGCCACACTGAAACAGCGAATGGTGAAAGTCAAACAGGTAGGAAAATAAACCGACGGCTCCGTCACAATCTCATTTCTCATCATCAGTAAGTGCAATAAAACATAAAACACCACAGGAAAACGCAGCAGAAGAGCGAGAGCGTGAGAGAAAACAGCCAAGATCACAGACGAGAGGAAAGCCAGCACTGGAAATCAAAGATGGGATATCGCTGTGGGAAAGACACACGTCACAGACGAGAGGAAAAACATCGTACATCTGCAGTTCCTGAAAAACAAAAGCAGAAATCTTTGAGAAAAACGACATCACCACAAAAAGAGACAAAGAGACCAAGCAACAAACAACCGAAGGGAACAAACAGAGAACAGATGAACGCTTGGGATCACGTTCACGATGATTGAGCAGCGGATTCGTTCCGTCTGTCACGACGATCCAGCTGAAGATGGAGAAACATCAGCAGATCTGGAGAGATTCACACTGATTCTCCGTTTCAACGCAGCTTTGAGCTTCACAGAGCAGAGAATCAAAGATTCAGTCATTCGATTCACGTCAAAGAACACGTTTGACTCATAGTTCACTCCCAAATTATTCAAAGGTACAAAGAATTATATTTTGCTTTAAGATAATGAAGCCTATTTTAAAGACCATTCAGATATTCTAAACAGTGACATAATTGTTTAGCAAACATAAACACATTTTATACCATTAATATAACGCAAAAGAAACGGATATATTATTTTTTTGTTAAATTGTATTTCGATATTTTAAATATTAAAAGTAAATATAAAAACGATACATATTAAAAG